>NW_005843879.1:0-1854 GCF_000455745.1 Alligator sinensis | reverse complement strand
CTAAAATGTAAACAGAAGTGCAATTTGATGATACTACAGAGCATCTGAGTAAGATGACAGGACACAGAATTTTGTGCAATTTAAGTTTTATCCATGACCATGATCAATTGAGAATTAAACAACTTGAGTGCACTAGAAAAGTAACCAATTACAACAAGAATATATTTGAGACTTAAATGAAATCTTTCAACAAACACTGAGGATTTTAATTATGCAATGATAGAATTGTGTGTCAAGTAATATGTAACCTATTTAAATTAAACCAGAAGCTTTATCAAAATAAATCTAAAAGCAAGTTATAACATAAAAATTGCCTTATGAATAAGATTTATAGAGTGCAGTTTACCAATGCAAATCAGAACTGAAGAAACATTTTCAAGAGAAAGAAATATTTATTAATTCCTAATTGTTTTTACATTCTAGGCCAGCACTGCCCAACCTTCTGGCCCCACAGGCCAGATAAGTGGCACGTGAGCAATCCTATGCACCTGTATCCAGCCACGTCTGGGCCTGACCCTGCATGCAAAGAGCTGGCTATGCTCCAGCATGACCCTGTACACCCAGAGCTGGATGTGCCCCAGCCTAACCCCATCCTGGCCTGATCTAGTGCATAGGACTATGGTTTTTAGCCCATAGGTCCAAACATTTGGCAAGCAGGGGAATAGCAATTAATGCTGCCACTGCTCACCCAGGACCACATTTCCAAACCTGCTGGCCAGACGATGTGGCTCTGTGGGCCAGATGTGGCTCATAGGCTATAGGTTGAGCACCACTGCTTTAGGCTATTTTAAAAAATGGAAATAAAACACTAAATCTGTGAGCCTCAATTTTAGAATAGGCATTTCTGTTAAATACTACTTTTCTTTTATGTTCTGTTAAGGATTAAGATTCTTTTTCTTGAGTATTATTCTACTTGCTTTTATAAATTATTTTATTCTTTTGTTCATTCTCCTGTTTTATATGTTATTTTGTTCTTACTGTAAGCTGCCATAAGCCTTTGTTAGGAAGAGTGGTATATAAATTAATTAATTAAATAAATACTAATGCATCAAGGTAAAAATGAGATGCGATTTTCTAGACTTTGTTTAGACCCGTTTTTGAGAATACTGATGCCTCTACAAATGCCATTACTAGTTGCTGCCCACTCTCGTGGATTCCAGAAAAAAGGGAATGAGTGAAAGCAATGATTTTTAATAAATCTATCAAAAATCACAGGTGATACCATATGACTGAAGAACAGTAGATCTATTTTAAAAAGGGGGGAAGTGACCCATTTAACTACTAACCTGTTAAGGTGACCTTATTACTATGCAAGGCTACAGAACATATTTTGAAGGAAATGGGAATTAAAGACATAAAGATAAATGGAATATACATTTACCAAGCCTAGGTTGTGCCAAACTAATTTGATAGCTACCTGTAAGATAGGGGATCATCTGTTGAAATCAAAAAGGAAGAGAAAGACCTAGATGTAGTATCATAAAAAATAGGACACAAAAGGGGCCTCAAGAGGTCTAACCTGCTATTAAAATCTTCCAAGCCTGGAGATCCCACTTCTCTAGCTAATCTGTTCCAAAATGTAACCACACTCATAGTTAGAAAGATTGTACTCAGTACCCACATTAATTTTCCCTTGTTGAAATTGAAGACAGTTACTTCTTGTCCTCTCTCTTACAGCCACAAGGAATAGTCTGTTACCATCCTCTTCAGAGCCACCCTTCAGGTTTTTGAAGGGTGGCTCTGCGAGGCTACCCACCTCGCTTTTCTTCCCTGACTAAATAATCCCAGACTCTCCAACCTTTTCCCTAAATCATGTTTTTTAGACTTCTTATATATATATATATATATATATAT
>NW_005843878.1:34089-34345 GCF_000455745.1 Alligator sinensis | reverse complement strand
CTGGTGTGAACTCTACTCTGTGGGGGGTGCTTGCACAGGCTGTGCTTGCGTCACCTAACTACATTGTGGAGTTCCCAGCTCTAGGCAGGAACAACACGGGTCATGCTCACTCCTGTGAAAGCACATGGATTCCAGCAGCTCCCAGCAGGGAAGCATGTTTAACACCTTATTAAAAAGGGACTGTAGTTCTCCTGGAGAGCTGCTTCCCTGGGTTCTCTCCCTTCCCTGCAGTCTGAGCCATGAACCTAGAGGCATA
>NW_005843878.1:32793-34079 GCF_000455745.1 Alligator sinensis | reverse complement strand
AAATAGCAGGTGCTGCTAATGGCAGCAGTGTGGCCACATGTTGTTGCAGCACTATTTTTGCTCCCTTTACTCCTGAAGGTGGCAACCGAGGCTGCTACCTGGTTACTCAACCTCTGTTATGCTACTGCACAAACGTACAGCCCAGCCGCACTGCTCCCTGTAGTGGGTTATCACTCAGCTTTTATTTTCCCTGGGGCAAACTTGTTCCCATGCAAAACAACATCAATAATAAAACAACCAACATCAATAATATTGAAACACAATAATAAAACAACCAAATATAAAAACAACTGAGGGTTAACTCAAAACTTGCAGTCCTTTCTTACACATAGAGGGAGCAACCCCAGCTTTGTGCTGCCACCTCAGCACTGCAGTCTTCCCTCTCACTCTCAGCTACCCTCCCTGGGAGCTTTTAACTTCCCCTAGGGCCAGCCAATCATCTCTGTCAACTGGCCCTTTGCTCCTAAGCAGGCAGGCTATTAATCATTAATCCCCTCCAGCTGGGATTCCCACCTCTGAACCATGCACCTGGTTGCACTCCCCTTTGAACATGCTGGCTCTCTGCAGGCTGGCATGTTCAAAGGGTGTGCCTACAGCTGAGCTGCGTGCGCTGCTCAGTGATGCATACATGCCACATATTCAAAATGAAGTGCAATACAAACCAGTGCACTTATTGGTTTGGCATTTTATTGCATCTTAAATGTCTTGCACATGTCCTATTTCCATTTATCATGTGATTAATGCACACATTGCATGATAAATGCAATATCTGCCATGGGCCAGTATGTGACAATGTATCCTATATCGGAGTGACTCCTCAGCCTCAAGCCTGTCTTCCCTGTTCTGCTGCATGGGTGCAGGGAACAGACTAGATTTTAACTAGTAACACCTCACCCCAGCCACTTTCAATCTTCCTCGGCTCTTGACCAAAGCTTGAAACTCCAATAGAGGCAGTCTGCTGGCTTTTGGAATGGTCCCTTCAGTTTGCAAAATATTATAAATCCTCACCTCCATAGAGGGGAAACACTTGTGTAACCCTGTTTTTGTTCTGTATAAAAGGTGGCAAATATACACCCACCAGCCGGATCTGGCCTTCAGAGATGGATCATCTGCCACTCAGGGACTTTTGGCTGTGTGTAACAAAGCCCTGCTCTAGAGGAAGGCATGATGCCCCCTGGGGGCTCCATAGTAGTCTGTTCTACCTTATTCTTGAAGCCACCTCCCCTTCTACACACCTGTCATGCCTTGATGTAAATATGTATTTAGAGAAGGGAGGCTGCCCCAGG
>NW_005843878.1:27780-32530 GCF_000455745.1 Alligator sinensis | reverse complement strand
CCTACTCCCAGGCTTTGATCTTGTTCTCAGCTCTATTACACTCTCTGCCCTGTTCCCAGGATCTGGCCCTGCTCCCAGGGCTGCTGGGACTTCTCACCTCTCCCACTAGTCCCAGTCCCAAACCACCAGTGTTTCCCAGGCAACTCCACAATGTTCTACTTACCTGCCCTGCTCCCAGGCTCAGGTATATCCCTGGTGTGAGTCAGGAGCTTCTCTGCAGCCCTCCTGCTCAGGCGCTCTTCCTTGCATGGCACCAGGGCCTATATTTCAGGCAAACACAAGAATCTTGTTATTTTCATGACTGATAAATAGGCTTAGTAATACAGGTATATACTGTAGAGATCAACTTCACTCCTTCAAGATGAGGTTCCATTGAGATGTAAAGAGCTGTTTTCTGGAGAAGACTGTTCTTGACCACTTGATTTAGCATTTACTTGATTTCCCATTTTAAGTTGACTTATTATAATACAGAAATATTTTCATACTGAAAACCTTGATTCATACACACATAAGAATGATGAAGATGAACATAATTTGACCTTAGCTGTAAAAGAACCTAAACCTTTACAGTAGGAAATTCAGTACAAGTGTATGTATATGACAACTGGTGTACTCCAGAATGAATCCCACATTTGGGTGCATCAGTGGCATACTGGTAACCTTAAACTTCAGTTTCGGAGTCATATGCTTCTGTATTATTAATAGTTTGCTCTTATGAGTAGCTAACAATTACATTAAGACAAGGTAGAATCTGAGAAACTGTATGCAATTGTGGTGTAGCAGTTACTTCCTTTTAAAAAAACTGACCCTTTCTTAGATCTCTACCAGAAAGTGGGATGGAAACAAAGAAGGCCGGTGGCCGCAGTGCAAATTGAACATCTTCCTCAACATCCTGTGTTTAGAAGAGACTGAACAAGAATGGCAAAACAACCGTATTCATAGCCATAAAGATCTTACTGAAGGAAAAGGAGACTCCAACTTGAGATCCAGGTAAAGAACATCTTAACCATAATCTTTTAGGAAGATAAAAGTTAGCTTTAATGATTTGCTAAAAGAGGTTTTCATGTTGTTTCTAGAAATACAATGTAGTTAAATAGCATTTGCTCCTACTGAGGCTGTGTTAAGTGGCAGGATCACCCTTGGAACCCAAACTAGGCAGGTGCAGTTGCTGTATGCTATGTCTAGCAATAGAATAAACATTAATTTTAAACTAATGAATTGAAAGACAAGCACCACCAAGGTTTCTGTCTGCAGTAGACACTCTAATCTGAGCTCATAGTTAAAATTATGAAAGTTGTATTTTGCTTGGAATTCGTCTTTAAGGGGGCCTATACATATGCAGCGAGGCTGCTCCAACACACTGTAATTATGGTGTGTTGGAACAGATTTGATGAACTGAGTTTGCCAGAGCATGATAATTACCACGCTCCAGCAGACTCCAGCATCTTTTGTATCAGCGGCCCTACACTGAAAAATGGCAGCAGGATGCTTTAACTACAAGGTGCTCCAGGTGCTTTAATTATAGTGGCTTTCGGAGCTGTTCTAAATACAGCACCCCCCTCTACCAGAGCATGTGTCTAAAAGCTCTAAAGGTCTAATGTTGTATTTATTAGGGTGTCTTCCAAATTCTAACAAAATGTAACGAGGTCCCAGAAAGGCAGATAAAAGCATGGCCACTGCCACTGCAAAGATGGGAATAAATACATGTAATTTATTTCTTTGGAATCTTAGTTTTTACAAAAGGTTCCTAATAATACTACATTATTAACAGATCTGTCAACACCCTTCTCATTGTAATGAATCATCAAGACACCAATTGTATATCTTTGAAAATCCTGCATTGATGTTGTTTCCTTTGAGCTGCTTGCCACTTAAGGGCTGGTGCAGGCTACAGGGGAGCAGCAGAGAGACACAGCCCCCCGGAAGGATTTTAAGGGGGGAGGTGCTCAGACCCACTTTAAGGGTCTGAGCAGGCTGTGAGGCAGCCTGCAGGTGACTGCAGAGCCAGTCAGGCGGTCAATGATAGCCAGATGGCCGCCTGATTGAAGCAGGGCTGAGCAGCCTCAGAATAAGAGCAGGCCCTGAGGAGTAGAGCCAGCAGTTCCTGCAGAGATGCTGCTGGAATAATAACATTGCCCAGCCAGAGCGCCTCTGCTCCCGGGAAAACTCTGGAGGTCAAGGGTAGGAACTATGGGGAAGGAGGAGGTTCCTAGAGACCCAGGGGATCCCAAGCCCTGTGGAAATGGCTATGGGCCTACAGAAGAGCAAGGCTAGAATTGCAAAAGGGGCTTAGAGTTGTGGGCCTGCACAGGGCTAGGCAAGCCCCTAATTAGAAGTGGCAGGGATGAGGCCAGGGGCTCAGATGAGCCCAGTTGAGTGCAGGGCTGCCTTGTATAAGATCTGAAGGGAACCAGGACAGCCCAGCAAAAGATGGTTTTATGGTGGAGTCCAATAGGGGACCCCTGCAGAGTAGGGAAGTCAACTGATGCCAGAGAATCTCAACAGGTCAAAGCAAGGGGACAAGGGCCAAAAGGTGAAAGGGCAAGTAAGCCCAGTGCGAGAGCAGGTCAGGGATGTGGAGAGCTACTGGCACCCTGACTGGCCTGGAGGTGGGGCCAGGGCTGGAAGCAGGCTGAAGGTCCCTTTGATGGGGAGGCATCACTGCCAAAGAAAGGATGCAGGGTCAGCTGGTCAGCACGCTCATGTGACAGAGGCTGGAGCCCCTGCCGATAGGAGGGATCTGATTAAAGGGGTTGGAGAGAGACAGAGACAGTGAGAGGAAGCCATGAGATGGAGGCTGCAATAGAGGGCCCAAGGGAGAGAGCAGCCCAGGTACAACATCCAGGAGCCCAGTGAGGGAATGAGCCCAGGGCAAGTAGCCTGTATTGCTCCGGAGGAATAACCTAAACCATACCCTGCTGGGGAGGATGGTGCGGTGGGGCTGCCTGTGGTGGGGCAGTCTTCAGAAAATGCCGTACCTGTGCCTCCCTGGTGAAGGCAAGTATGGGGTGCCAGAAAGCCTCAGCCCCCACTGCCTTGCGGGTGACCCTGTGGAGGGGAAAAGCTAGCAGAGCACACCCTGAGACAACAGCACCAGGCTTGGGCTACAACATGGGGGCCAGAAGGGTCCATGGCCTAAATGAGAGTGGGGCCTAGTGGGAGGCCAGAAAGAGAGTGAGGTCCAGGTATGTCTATAGATACCTAAGGCTCACGGAGCATAAGACCCTGCCGCCCCAGTGAGGGGATAGAATATGAGAGCTAGGAGCCTAATGAGAGGCAAGGAGCCCAGAGTGCGTCTGGGAGTAGATGCCCCAGTGAGGGGCCAGGTGTCCAAGGTAAGTCTGAGGATGCCTGAGGCCAGGTTTAGGCCAGTTGTTAGTCCTGTATTGTCAACATGGCCAACAGGATTTTAGGAAGTCAGTGGGCGAGAGACACCTATTTTCCCAGTCCTCCCTAATACCTTGGTCAGACTTGAATAAAGAGCCAGATTTTCACACGAGATTACTCCTACACTGCTGCTACTGATTTACTAACAAGAGGAACTGAACACAAGCGCTATTGGATGCTAGGCTAGTTACAGACATGTTTAAATACGGAAATAGAAGTTTACGGAGTTTCCAATGATGAAGGTCTTAGTCACATTGTACTGCATTTTGGTGGGGAACAGTAAGTTATATAAACTGTAAATGACACCTCCTCTTTGGCATGTGCTGGTTGACTGGGATATAAGGTAAACACTATCAAAAACAGCACTAGCTTGTCTGAAAACTGTATCAATAAAAAGCAGCAGATCCATAAGTCAGATGGTCTCAGGTCAGCGTGGTAAGACTGTTCCTAAAAGAACAACCCCCACTTCCTTTGGGGTGGCATCCCAGCACCTCCCTTTGTCTGATGAGCTGGCCTAATGCTTTGCTATTAGTAATTCAAGTTTCTATGGTTATCAACATTGTTTTCATCTTCCAGGAGAAGGGAGCATCCGTGCAGAACTGCAAATGGCCCAATACGTGGACAGAACAGCAGAGACGTCCTCCTTTGGTAACACTGCAGAGTTTTCCATTTAGTTCATCTCCATTTTGCCTGGGGGAAATTTTGAAATCTTTTACTCATGAAGTTATTAATCCTGCCACTTACTCACAAACATGGCAAGCCCTGGAGCACAGCAGACACAGGGTGCATGCTGCCCTGTGCACTGTTGGGGAGGCCTGAGGGAGGGTGTACAAAGGTCCTGCACCAGCTGAACTGGGGTGGAGACTAGTAGGTGGAAGGAGGTTTTGAAGGGACAAGGTGACTGGAGTTGCTTAGTCCTGTGCCCATCAACCTACCTCTCCATGTACACTTTTGGAAACTGTGTATGTATGTGTGTATACAGTACACGTGAACTCCTCCACACCTGAGGCTGAAGTAGAAACCACCAAATAGCTCTGTTGCTGCTGCAGCTATTGCAACACGCTGAAAGAGAGATTTGATTTCAATTTAAATTGTACAGCTCAGGTCCCTATGAGAAATAAATTTGGGTCTCAGTTTTCATTGATGACATACTTCCAGTGATCCTTCAAAGGGACCTTGACCTGAGGAAGGACCACAGGGTTCAGCTCACTGTGTTTTGCCCTTATCTGTACAGAGCAATACTGCAACTGCATGTAAGAGTAGTTTTCCATGGGAGCAGGGTCCCAACTTCCAAGGGAAGTGGTGCTCACTCCTACCCTGGGGGTCTTTAAAAAGAGGCTAGATAGACACCTAGGCAGGGGCA
>NW_005843878.1:23610-27749 GCF_000455745.1 Alligator sinensis | reverse complement strand
CCTCTTTCCTGCCCATGGCAGGGGGTTGGACGTGATCATCCGCTCAGGTCCCTTCCGACCCTACCTACTATGAAACTATTTTAGCTGAAGTTTTTATTTAAGAAATATTTTAGCTCTGACTGCCTTCTAGTAGGACTGAGGAAAATAGGGAATGAAATAGATAAACCTCTGTGAGAAGCAAATGATACATAATGGGGGAGTCTACATAGCACTGTGCTTTAGTACTTCCTTTTGGAAGTATTAAGCACAGTCCGGTATGGGTGGGTACTATGCCATCCGTATGGTGCACAGGTAAATTTTGCTGCTACATCACTGTAGCGGTGCTCTATGTCTGGGGAGTGTGTTGCTACAGCAACGTAGCTGGTGATCATGTATAGACACACAAGATCGCTACGTCATGTAGTGCACCGTACAGCATCCTAGCACATTGCTATGTCGCCCAATGAAGAGTATTTGTTGCAATAAATAATGTCAACCCATGTTCTATTCTCTCTCCAACTGACATCTATATGGGCAAGTCCTAGCTCTAGTCCGTCCTCCCTCTCGCCCGTGTGCCACAGGTTCCCAGATAGGGCACAATTCCCAGCCCTTCCCAGAAGGACCCCAAAGCTTTCTAAGTGAAATGAGGACACACTCCTTCTAGCAGTCTTCCCCCAGAGACTCTTTAACAAAATGTAGTTCTTCCTAATGCTGCAACACTGGGGCTAGAGAGTCAGGCCCCACAGCGACTCTCAGTCCTCTGTCCACTACAATTTCTCCTGTAGTCCTCCTGCCCCAGTCACTAGGCAGAGGGCACCGTCTTTTACAGATATAACTGGGTAGGGGTGTACCAAGACCATGAGGGCCCCAAAAGGTCCCTCACATTCCTGCCTTAAAAATCCATGAGAACAGAAGACATCCACAGGAACCCCCATGATGCTGGGATCACATGTGGAGATGCTTAAGGCAGCTAGTGAATTTACCCTTGCAACTGCATAAGGAAAATAGCTTGGGTAGCTGAATCTCCCATCAGCCTTGCCCGAGGATTTGTTGGACACTCTCCTCAAAGGGCTTTTCCCCCTGAGGGTCTGTGATCAACCAAGGAAATGCTTGTAAACACCAGGGGAGTAAACAACCCCAAGGCTTGCCCTGTGTGTCACTGTTCTGCTCCTCCTCCAGATACATGTGACACCAGGTGCTTTCAATTAAAGGTCAACCCTTCCTTTAATACTACAGACCCTGGCTGTCAGCATACACTCAGGCCCTACATTGCTCTCTTCCTAGGGATTTCAGTGTTGGTTGTGCTGCACGTGCTGATCACCTTGTGCCTGAAAGGTGAGTGCCATTGTGTGAATAACACCCAGTTCCCAAATACAAGGCCCTGACTCAAGATGCTCCTCCCCCGGCTGGTATAAGCAAAGTTGAGCCATCGGCGCAGTCCTTTCCACTGATGAAATTGGTAAGTCTTGGCTCCTGTGTTGAGATATGTTTCCACTGGAGAGCATAAAGAAAAGGGGTAGCTAGAGAACAGCTATATTCTATATTGGGGCACCTCCTCTGTGTACCTCTCAGGCCTGGCTTCCTGCTGTGAGAGGCAGAAAGAAAAGGGGACAAAGCAGCAATGCTCCCATGAATGCAGGAGTTGGTCCTTGTTTGCCCCCTGTCCTGCTCCTCATCTTTAATCCTGCATTGTGTAACCCAGGTACATGCAAGGGTGTGCCCCATCCCCAATTGGGTGGGATAGGTGGACAGGTAATAATGGTGCTGTGAGAGAGAGGCTGTCGCTTGGGTTCAGATCCCTCTATCCTCAATAGAGCCAGGCCGGCAAATGTTACTTAACTATATATAATTTATTGATTCATAATATAAATATAAACACACACCTGAAATATGAGAATAAATATTTACAAAGGACAGACAATAAACAATACTCCAAAATAATTGATGGTCTGGGAACTGACCCTCCACTGGGGTGTCACACCAACACCCAATAGGGGAACTGTATAAGCAGCAAACAAGAAACAAGGTGAATCCTCCAGTCACCCCAGGCACAGAGGAGCGATTGATTCTGGGATAGGTAAGCACAAGTAAAGCAACACAGCATGTGAATAACCAGGAACCCAACCGGACAATAAACAGAATATGGTACTGGAAGGGTAAGTTCACACACAGGAAATGTAGCAACTAAACAAGAATATATATATATCAATAATAAGACATAACAATAAACAATCTGGTTAGAAATTATATACAAACTATACAAAGCAACCTCCAAATTATTAGGCGCACACCCACCCTATTCTGGAAGCATAGACACACTGGAAGCTAGGGTCCCCTCCCACTGGGATCATGGGCCCTAGCAAAACTCTTGATAGGAACAATAGGGACCCAGTGCCCTTCCTCCTGGGCCAGTGCTGGGACTCGGGCCTTTACTCACTGGCTCCCCAGTGGGGTCCCCTTTCCCCAGAAATCACCGCCCCTGTGGGACCCACTTCCCCAGCAACTCACATTCCCCTCTCCAGGGCAGTTGAGACTCATCCCCTGGCCATCGGGTCCACCGCAGCCTCCCTCCAGTGGCGCCTTCAGCTCCTCTCGTGGCCTGGTGACCCATCTCGGGCACCCAGGCTGAGCCGTGCCACTTCCTCTGCTTCCCGGCCTTGTGCTGGGGTTTCTCTGCAGCCCTGTGCCCTGCTTTGGGCACCAAGGCCCCTTTCAGCTGTGCCGGCCCACACTCCTGGCTCCTCCTGTCTGGCCTTGCACCCGGGGCTTTCTAGTTGGCCCCGTGCTCCAATCTGGGCACAAAAGGCAGGGGGTGGCTCTTTTAGTTCTGCCATCCCACACTACCAGCTTCAGCTACCTGGCCTCATGCCAGGATCATAAGCCTGAACCCCCTAAGTGGTTCCCAGGGCCGAGGCTCTGTGTACCAGGGTTATGCACCGCAAGGTGGCCCGAGCGGTTTCGAACTGCTTCCAGGGCCGAGGCTCTGTACATCAGGTTGTGCACTGCTGGAGCCTCCCGCTGCTTGAATCCTCAAGCGGCATCTTCAGGGGTTCTTCTGGGCAATCGCCTGCTGGGCGGCTCTCCCCAGCTCTTCTGGGCCCCGTTCTTCTTGAGTCTCATACGCATCTGCCCTGCGTGCTGAGCGCGCTGTCCTTTTATCCTCTCTGGAGGCTCTGCCCCCAAAGTCTGCCAGATGTGCAAGGTGCAGTTCTCAATCAGGTCCAGGGCTCTTTGCCCCTGCTCTCTGGGCAGGGGTGGGGCAAGCCTCTCCTCGCTGCCACCCAACTGGTGGAAATACTCTACCAATCTGAATTGGCCTCCTCCAAGTCTGGCGTGCCAGATAAAGCAGTGAGCCCGCCACAATTGTTTGGCACAACACTTCATATTAGCACTGCACAGGATCAAACCAGAAGTAGTGGCATTAGGCAAGGCCAAACTAGGTGACCGCCTGGGGCCCCACACTTTAGAGGGCCCAATTTTTTTTTGGGGGGGGGTGTGAAATTTTTTCAAAGAAGTAGCTCTATTTGCATTTTAACACTCAACTATTTATCTAATGTCCCCCAAAGAATATTAAAAAGATCCACAGTACAACTGTGGTGAGTTAATATTCACCTGAGTACATACTTCTAAGGGGCCCCAAATGTATCCTTTGCCCAGGGTGCCGACAACCCTCAGGCCACCACTGAAACCAGCCTGTTGCATTGATTTTTTGCTACAGGGTTTTTTCTATCCTGCAAGTGTGCTGGATCTGTTTACCTGAGCCACTGTGGTAGACTTCCATATCTGTCAGGTATCTTTTTCAACTTACCGCTATTGCCATTAGGAGTACTTTGGCATTTTACATAAAGTTGTTACATTGCCGTGAAGTGTCCTAAAATGCCAGAACTTGGGCAAGTACTAAGATGAATAGTGGACAGGAGGACTTTGGTTCACAATTCCCCAGGCATCAGCTAGCATTAGAGCATATGAATTAATTATTTTGGCCAGCCTACTGCTACTTTGCAGCATTTGTTCTGTGTAGTGATCTGTGCTGTTCACAACTCATAAAAGGTATAGGTGAGTTTATCCCACGGATGTTCAACTAGCATGAGTGGTTAGTTTGTGGTCTGCAGGACTTGTTGGCATGGCTGGCCGAAACGCTACATCAGGGACCCCCCGTC
>NW_005843878.1:0-23599 GCF_000455745.1 Alligator sinensis | reverse complement strand
AGGGAAAGACCCTGAACATCAGATCAGTTCCTTCACCTGGGCAGAGGTGGGTGGAAATATGGCATTAAATGGAATAAAGGAGGGAGTTTTTTACATCTACTTATAATATGATGTATTGTATCTTAAAGGTCATTGCATTTAAATGCAGTACTTGAATATATAAATTATGTAAAAATGACATGTAGATGATCATGATCCTCTGCCATTCATTTTTTTCAAAGGTTCATGCCGCAGCTGCCCTGGCAACACCCAGGACATGTGCAAGGAGATGTATGTAAATGCCTCATTGGTGCTGTCCAGCCTCAGAGAGACCCTTTGTGGAAAAGCAGAGGCCAAGATTGCAGGTAACAGCTTCTTACATCACACACACCTGTTATTGCGGTTGTACTAAAATGGCACCCAGGGAGGATTGGACCCTAGGGCTGTGCGAGGCTTTGGACAGAGCTTCGGATCCAGAGATGTTTCGGACGCTTCGGGGTCCGAAGCAGCACATCCGGGTCGAAGCGCTGCCTCGTTCGGCTTCCCAAAGTGCTTCGGAGCCGCCTCGGAGATCCGGCCATAAGGTATAGCGGTTCGGAGCCGCCTTGGAGATCTGTCCATAGGGTATAATGGGGAAAATAAATATAACTTTGTTGGTTTTTGTCCAATTTGGACGAAATTTTCAGGGGTGAAAGACTCTGCAGAGAGGATGAAATCTGACAAGTTTCAAGAAGATCATTGCAGGGGTTTAGGGGGAACAGCACCCCAAATTCTTGAAAGCAAAACTCATGTCACGTCTAGATGTTACAACATAGTGGGGTGAAAACTGCAGGGCTGGTAGCTCTTAGTGAGGCCACAAAGCCTGCCAAGTTTCAAGGAGATCGGTGCAGGGGCTTGGGGGGAACTGCCCCTCAAGCTGCGGACAAGCAAAACTCTGTTATGGGTGCTGTGGGACTGACTGTGTCTGTCTTGGGGCGGGAGGGGGGAGACTGCTGCAGGCCTGGCTGCTAAGCTGCTGTGTTCCCAGTTACCAATCAATCAGTCGTGATTCACTCAGGGGCCAGGGACTGGGGGACCAGCTCAATACACAGGACCTAGCTACTACATAACGACTTAACGAGCATCAATTAGCACATACAAACCCAGGCTAAGGAGAGGAAAGACTCAATACAGACAATCAATTGCCCCAAGACAGACACAGTCTTGGCAGGAATTTTGCCTGTCAGCAGCTAGGGGTGCTGGGCCCCAGACCCCCCTGCACCGATCTCCTCTGCAGCTGGCAGGCGTCACAGCAGGGGCCACCATCCCTGCAGCTGTCACCCCGCTGCGCCTTAGCACAAGCAGGGTCACCCATGACATGAGTTTTGCTTGTCTGCAGCTGGAGGTGCAGTTCTCCCCAAACCCCTGCACCGATCTCCTTGAAACATGGCAGGCTTTGTGGCCTCAGTAAGAGCTACCAGCCCTGCAGTTTTGACCCCTCTATGTTGTAACACACAGCCATCACATGAGTTTGGCTTTCAAAAATTCGGTGTACAGTTCCCCCCAAACCCTTGCACTGATCTTCTTGAAACTTGGCAGGTTTCATGCTCTCAGCAGAGGCTACCATCCTGGCAAGTTTTATCCAAATCAGACAAACAACAACAAGGTTATAGATATTTCATTGATTCCCCTTATAGCCTATGGCCGGATCTTGGAGGCAGCTTCGAAGCCACTTCCGCCAGATCGAGGCAGAAACCCAGTCTGGTGCTTCGGATCGGATCACGGCCATCTGAAGCAGCCGGATCCGAAGCTGGATCGGGTTGCTGACGACTCTCATTGGCCTTTTGGACCCCCTTGCACTTACAGTCCATTATCACTAGGCAGGAAAGGATGTAGTAAAATTGGGAGGTTGAGCAAAGGATACTATGAGAGATGCGGAAGGTGTCACCAGGAGAGACACCCTGACTGTTGTTAAGGTCTTTTCTCTCTACTCCTTGTAGAACAGACCCAGTGTGAATACTGCCCACCACACTGGGTGCTGCACTGGGGGAAATGTTACTACATCTCTGAGGAGAAAAGGACCTGGAATGACGGTGCAGAGCACTGCAGCTTGCAGACAGCCAGACTGGCTGTGCTCAGCAGTGAGGAGAAGGTGAGGGGAAGCCCAAGGGGTACCTGTAGTGGGGTGAGCTCAGAAGTGCATTTTTGTGAAAGCAAAGGATTCCTTCACTGTCTTGAGAGACCCTGGCTCATCCCTTGACAATTTCACCTGCAGAGATACTGGCGCATGAGCCAAAAAATGGTTTATTAAGTTACTCAGTTTATTATGGAAGTGCCTCAGGGACAGCCAACAATGGGGCCCTGTTAACTAAGCCCTGTCCAGACAGAGCAGTGGACAGTCCTTGTCCCAAAAAGCCCACAGTCCAAACAGACAGGTAGACACAGGGTGAGCGAGAGGCATGGCACATGGGCAGAAAGGACAGGGCAGTCACAGCAAATGGTTCCTTAGTGACATGACTTGGGAGAAGGGGGTTACTTTAAAGAGGATCAGATAAAACAAGTGTGTCTAACTCATCCAGCACTGTGGGCCAAATGAGTGGTGCCAGGCTGGTTCACAGGTGGCATCAGGTCCATGCCCCTCCACTCCCCTTCCAGCCCCATGTTGGATCCAGCACATGTCCCAGACTGGGCGGGAGCGTGGAGGGGAGCAGTGACAGTCCAGAATCCATGCTGCATATCTCAAATGGGTCCCATATGCAGCACAGGCCGAGGGCACATGTTGCATGTGGCACTCATGCCAGCCAGACTGGGATCTACACTACATGCAATGCCTGGCCCAGCTGTCTGGGACCTGTGCTGCACACAGTGCCTGTTCTGGCCACTCCAGGATCCATGCCGTATGTAATGTGCTCCCTTCTTCCCTTGCCCCCACACATCTGGGATGCACGCCACATGTAGCATAGCTGTAATCCAGGCAGGTGAAGAGCCATGTGTGGCATGGATCCCAGATGAGTTAGGTCAGCGCTGCATGCAGTGCGTGTCCCAGACCAGGTGCCACATGATGTGTAGATACTGGAGAAGGCACCGTGTGTGGCATGTGTCCCAGGCCCTGTGTGTGGTACCAGTCTGGCAGCATATGGGTCAGCTCTGACCCAGCAGCACCAGGGCCTGGACATGGCTCAGGCAGGCTGGTGCCTAGATGAGGGGCTTGTGCTGGAGGTTCACAAGTGATCTCCCTAGGGGTCGATGCAGAACCAACACATGGTGAGGGACACACTTGCAGTGGAGGGGCCATCTTGGTGTGGGAATGAAAAACAGGTGAAAGCTCAGGACCCAGTTCCTGTTTCTTTACTGAGAGAAGTATCTCATCCCTCTGTCCAGTCTAGTCCTCCTTCACCTAACAGATGCCTTGACATGTTGTCTGTGCTATAGCTTGTACACACCCTGAGTACTACTCTACTCCGCTTTGGAGTGACTCTTATTTTACAAGACAAAGAATGGTGGGTAAGAAGGAAAGTACATTTTCCATGGTGGAGAAGAGCCCACTTCCCTTTCTCCTCAGCTCAGAACAAGGCAGCAGCTTTCTCCACGCAGCAGCAGGAAACTGTGTAACTGTAAAGGTGCAGCAGCCAGAAAACCAGGGCATCGCAGTTTCACAGCTACCCATATCACAGGCTTTCCCCTCCTTTTGCCACTTCCTTCTTAACCCACTATTTCATTGAACCCACTTTCTGTATTGCTGCTCTTGCCATAATTGTGTGTTTGTGAATGCAAATGGTACAGGGTTTCTGTTCTCTTCATCCAGAATTGTTTAAGCAAGCTGAAAATAAAAAATTACTACTTTTGGCATGGGCTGATTAAGAAGAGGAGCAGATGGCTCTGGGTGACTGGTGTGGAGTTCCCAAAAGAGAAGTATGTTTTCTTTCTTATTATTGGAAAAAAAATATTTAAAAGGAATCAGATTGTGCTGTGTAGGCAAAATGAATCCTTACTTCACTAGTGATGGCCTGAGCCTGTGCTGGTGGAAGAACACAGGACACCGTAGAAATATTGTATCTTCCTTGCTTTGGCAGTCTTTGTGTAAAAGAGAGATTTTGCAGCATAAGCTGATGGCTCTGCGCAATAGCTTTAATCATTGATTATAAATGCATCATATTACCATTTAATTTTATTGTGTCTACTTGGAAAGTCAACACTGCTGGTGCTATGGGCTATGCTTTAAATTACCATAGCGCTATCATATTTTCCTGTATAAAGCATGTCCTGAAATGAGATATGCACCTGGTTTTTGACAGGCAGAATTAAGTAAAAAGACCTTTCCTTCTAGTAAGTAGCTGGGTGCCTCTACATAAGACATTTGGATGCAGAGCTGCCTAATTAGTAGGACTGTGAGAACCTTTGATAGCCAATTTGATTCAGAGGAGATTCAGCCCGATTCAGGGACCGAATCTTCAAATCCAAATTGAATTGGGAGACCCATTAAAAGGACTGAATCAAACTGGAAGCTTCCAAATCGATTCAGAAGCCTCTGAATTGTTTCAGAGATTTGGGCGGTTGCTGCTCACCGCTGCAGGGAGCTGGACACGAGCTCTGTGCTGGTAAGTAGGGTGCGGGAGGCCTGGAGGAGGGGGGAGGAGACCATGGGGGGACCCCCGCCTGGCCCCATTCCCCACCAGCTCTCCCAGCACCCCCCAAGTTCCCTCCCTGCATCCCCCCCAGCCCACTCCTCCAGTGGCCCCCCCATGGCTGCTCCACCCAGCCCCAGCATCCTGGCATTTAAAAAAAAAAAAAAGCAGCAATTGGGGCCTCTGGGAACTCATGGCAGAGCAACCCCATGCAGTGCAGGGCAGTGGGGGGCAGCGGGGATAAGGCACTTCAGTAACAGGTCAACCTCAGTTCTATAATTACCCCACGTCCCAGACTGACAATGGGGCATAGGCTGTGCTCCAGCCTGCAGGGGGAGGAGAAACCCTCTGTGCTCCCCAGGCCTGTGGTGGGCCTCAAGGACACCTCCCTAAGGTAATTCCAGATTCTGGGAGCTCCCTTCAACTCAAACTTTCTCAAGGATAACTGCTTCATAGCTGAGGTAGTTCCCCTCCCCTTTGGGAATCCCTTTCCCAACAACTCACGACTCCATGGGCATCAATGGGTGGTCCTTGTTCCCTCCACCGAGGTGCTTCTCACATGCAGGGCATCCCAGGCCATGGGCTCTCCTTGGACTGATGCCGCAGGTCGCCCCATTCACCGTTGCATGCACCGAGGGCTCTGCTTTCTGCTCACGGTTGTGGGCTTGGGCCCCGCCTGGGACCAGCCATGCTGAGTGTGCCTGGGAGTCTTGGCCACGTGCCACGAAAGGGTTGAGCACGCTGTTCCTGTTATTCGCTCTGGAGGATCAGCCCCCATAGTGCTAGTGGACCTGCAAAGTGCAGGCTATAATCAGGCCCGGGGTTCCTTGCTCTCCCCGCCAGCAGGGGCGGGGCAAACCCCTTCCCAGCAGTTACCTGATTGGTGAATGGGCTCCACCAATCACAACAAAGATTCTCCGAGCCCAGCGTGCTGGGCTGTATCGGTAAGTCCACCGCAGTTATCAGATGGTACCTGGGCACATCTGCACCCTTGGCAGAATGGTACATGGGGCAGCATCAGAGGCTGCTACCTTTGGTTATCTCTCTGTGTCTGTCTCTCTCTCCAATTTGGTGCCCAGGGCTGGTGTTCCCAGTTGCTTCCTCCTTAGCTATGCTGCTGTTAGTAATAATGTGCTCAGCATGGACTAAATCTTGCTCTGCTTTCAGCTAGTCCTGTTTACAGAGAGAAGTACAGGGTCTACATAGTGCATAAGCTATTCCTTACTGCCTTAGTGGCTTACAGTGAAGACATTCTTAGGCACTGGGTATCTCTGCATGCTTCAGTCCACTTTGAAGAAGGGAGTGCATTATATTATGAAGTGCAAGAGCACAGTTACAGCTACACAAAATACCTTCATGTTTCCTGATTTTTCTTGGAGGACATAACTAAGAAATCTCAATATTTTATTAATGCAGGGATTTTTTCTTTTCTTGTTTACTTTTCAGTACTCTGGAAAATACACCCACTCTCCTCACTTAGTGATCTTCTGCTGTGGAAACAGACTTGTGGGTTTAGTTCTTATTTAGTTATCTAGCAAAAAGTGCAGCTAATTCATGAAGACATCTCAAGTGTCATGGTAGTTGGTATTTTTCAAGCCCAAGTCCTGGAATCATGTGAGCGCATGAGCATTTCACCCTTTGTTGCTTTTATTAATGAAGTTTGCAGTTCCCACAGTTGCATAGAAAAACTTGAAATGAGTACTGAGTAGTCTTAAAGACACCAAAATAACCCCATCCCCCCTCCAAAATGTAGTATGTTTCTTTAAAATTCCATTAGTACTCATTTCATTTTTTACTTTAGAAAGTGGGACTTGTGTGTTTAGGTGGTTATGGTAGGCAAAACTGCAATAATCCCTAATTCACAATTAGGCTGAGAATTATTAATCAGCAATCATTGTAATATTCTCTCATTATCATGAAAGCCTGGCACAGTGAGGCAGACCAGACAAAGTATCTCATTACAGCTTTAAAGGCAAGTCTGAGTTTTGCTTTTGGTTTGCAGCAAAGATGTTAGCCTCATCAAAACCCCTGTGAATGGGCATCTGGTTATTTAAGCTAAAGAGGCAGACATGGTCAGATGTGTGGCTGGCTCCATCACTTCTTTGTGTGCCCTTGGTTGCAGAAAAGCACCGTCATTATATAAATCCACCTCCCTGGTAAATGTCCCGGTCACATAGCCAGCCCAGAGCGCTTTAGTCAGAAGCTGCCAAACTGAGTGACTCCTGTGTTCCCCAGAGTACGGGCAGCACTGCAGTACTGGTGTTACAGCTCTGTGCTTTCCTCTCATAGGTATCATATTGAAGGGGAAAACAACAGAAGCTCGGCCTGTGCTGCTCTACGTGGAAGGAGCATTCTGGCTGAGGCATGCCCCAACCTCAACAAATGGATCTGCGAGAAAAAAGCCATGCAATTTCCAATCATATCTGACCTCCCACAAAACTGATGTACCCCTGACACCCCTGTTTCTCCTCCAAGAGTTATGTGCTTCATGATGGGTACGGACCATGGGCTGAACTGCCAAATACACAGCTTCTGTCCATGACATTAAATGTTCATCTTGATTCCTGCAACTGTTTGTGCAATGCCCAGTGAGCCCAGATCACAAGTAGCAATGGCACAGCCAGACATTAAATACAGGGATAATGGATTCTGGCTGAGGGCAAATGAGGAGCTTGTCTTGCTCGGCATTGTCATGGGCCTGTACCTGCTGGTGTCCATGTGTGTGACTGAGTATACCCACCTCTTGCCTAGTCTAGATTTTCATCTAAAGAAAGAGTTTGAGTATCTGCACTCCCAGATATTCTGGTGCTGCCCAGCATAAAAAAAAAAAAACTTGTAATGATCTAGCTACTTTTATAAACACTTCTCTCTCATCCGAGTTTCTTTCTCATCCAAGCATGCTCAAAAGATGTCATTTCAAAGGTACCCACCCTATCCTCCTTTTGAAATATTGTGAGTTTAAGTTAAGAGTCTCTCTACTTGCTGCTTAGATAAGGTCCAGCTGGCTCTGATAGTCTGGATGGGACTGGCTGCAGTTTAGCATAGGTTCTTCTCTGTCTAGCCCTAGTGCTCCTTGTCTGTACCATGATTTGCTTCCTATACCTCTACATTTGCCCAGCCTGAATACTCTGCCTGGACCTTTGGTTTCTGTCCTTCCAGTCTGTGATCACTGAGGCAGAGTTCCCCCAAGCCTGCCATGTCCAGGTTGTGCTCATGACAGCTTGCCACTGCACACTAGAATAGCATTTTTAATGTTGCACTTGCAAACAAAGGCAGCGGGGAGATAGCAAGTGCATTAAATTTCAAGGAGAAACTTAGAAATGTTAGGGATTATCTGAAAGACAGTGGCACAAAGTTTGGAAAACAATTGGAGAAAAATATTACTACATAGCTTTATCAAAAATAACCACCTGCTTTAGGACATGGACTCTATGAAATAGATTAAAAATTATTAAGAGTGTCTCTTCAGGCTGTGGGTAGCTGTCATTCCTAAGGAGAATAGTGGAAATGCCCCAAGTAAGGATTGCTGAATGTGTCCACTTGAAACTTTGACAGACTTTAACTATTTCGGCTGAAATGCCCCATTCCTGGTTTCTGCCTTAGGTTGAACACTTCAGGAGAACAGTCCAACAGGCAGTGTTAAGATATTTCTGAGGAGTAGGTCTGTGGGAAACACAGTTCTGCTGATATCGTTTTTTGCCTTGCCTTTTGAAAGTCTTACGCTTTAGGCTTCATAGTTAGCTTGACAGTCATCCTTAACAAAGAGGTGCTTTTTACACTCTCCTTGGAAATGGATCTTAGCTTTATTCAGTATTCAGCCTCTCTGCATCTTCACTTGTACATGTAAAGTCCAGGGTAATCACTGCGCTAGCAAGAAGGCAATGATCAATCTCCCTCATTCTACAGAGTACGTCTATTAAAATTAGGTTCTTCTCTAAAAAGGGGTTTGGAGAATAGTGCATCATGAGGTTCCGCATTAATTGCATCTGGCTGATTTCAACATGAGGTTTTATCACGGTTGAAATAAATTGAAAAATATTTTATTTCCTGGCTGCCTATACATAGAATGGTAGTGAAATTCGAGGTTTGCCTGCACTCACAGAGTTTCACAGACAAAGCTGTCCCCAGACTATAGTTCCATGCTAATTGGGTTACATAGCTTGCTGAAGGTAGACGTTTCAAATGCAACCCCCCATTTTCCAGCCCTGCTCTTGCATTTGGCTTGAATTGGTCTAGTGTGGTGTGTCACTTGCACTGGGCCAGAAGCAGGGATGCCATGGTGCCTTCATGTCCCATGTGCCCTACATGCCTACTTTCTCCAAGACCTGCTACCTTGATGGGGTGGAAAGGCAGTCCTTTTCAGGATCCCCCCTGCTCACCCCACATAGGGAGGGAGCTAGAAAAGTTGCCCCAAACATACGCTGTACCACTTTACCTTACCCACCTGGATAGCTGTCCCCAGGGAGATAACTTTAATTGCAGTTGAAACACAAAGATGTCTTTTGCATCCTGGAATGTATAAACCTTACTAGACACCCCATACAGCAACAGACCTGAACACAGAACAGCTATTGTCATCCAAGACGTCTCACAACATAACATCAATATTGCTGCTCTCAGTGAGACCAGATGTGCAGACAAAGACCAAGTGAAGGAGGAAGGGGGTGGCTATACATTCTTTTGGAAAGGGAACCTGCAAATGACAGGTGAATAAATGGCATTGGTGGTACCATTAAGAACCAGTTCATCAGCTGAATGACTGAATTCCCCTTTGGCATTAACAAATGTTTCCTGAATCTCCACCTCCAACTGACCAACAATTAGTTTGCTACTGTCATCAATGCATAGCCCCCAACACCAGATGCTGAGGAAGAACAGAAAGAACAATTTTATGCTGACCTGGATGAAATCCTGACTGCCATCCTGAAAGAGGACAAGGTCATCCTCCTTGGAGATTTCAATGTGAGAGTTGACTGGGACACCAGTCCCATGTGAAAGGACACCATTGGGAAGGAAGGAGTGGACAAGGCCAATTCCAATTGTCATCCTTTTGTTGGCACTGGATTTATGACCCAGATACATTATTCTGGCTGAACCCAAACCCTCAGATTGACCATGACTTCTTCCATTCAATAATAGGCAAAGTTTACTGATAAGAAGTGACAGCAGATAAGGATAATACAGGCAAGGCAAGCAAAATAATCCCCCTTGATTCTATACCTACCAGTCCTAGGGCTGCCACAGAGGGAAGGTACATCTGGGCAGTATGTGAGCTTCACCGTGTAGTTCTTTCTTGAATGTCAGCAGTCTTGGAGGTCAAGGACCAAGGCCTACTCCCCCCAGTGGGGTGGGTGAGACAGGCTAGTGGTGTTCCCTCTGTCCATGGTGGCCTTAGGTTCCCCCTTTGGGGACCCCTTGCTGCTCTGAAATCCCTCCTTTTGTAACCTTTTTCTCTTCTGGTGACTCTTCAACTCTGGGTACTGTGAACTGGTTTCCCTGTGGTCATCATACAGTCCATGTTCTGTTCTGTCAGCATATTCCTTTATTTCCCAAATCCATCACATGCACACATCTTAGTTTCATAGTTTCTAGGGTACGAAGGGACCTAAACAGATCCTCAAGTCTGACCCTCTGCCCTGGGCAGGAATGAGTGCTGGGATCATAATACCCCAGCCAGATATCTATCCAACCTCCTCTTGAAGACCCCCAAGGTAGGGTAGAGCATCACCTCCCTTAGGAGCCTGTTCCAGAACCTGGCAGCCCTAACTGTAAAGTAATGCCTCCTGATATCAAGCCTGAACCTGCTCTCTAACAATTTGTGTCCTTTATTCCTTGTTATCCCAGGTGGTGCCTGGGGGAACAGAGTCTCACCTATTTTCTGCTGGTCCCCCCTGGTGAGTTTATTGATGGCCACCAGATCCCCTCTCAGTCTCCTCTTGTGGAGGCTGAATAGATTCAGACCCTTTAGTCCATCTCCATAGGGCCTGGCCTGCTGCCCCTTGACCATGCGAGTGGCCCTCCTCTGGACCCTCTCAAGGTTAGACACATCCCTCTTGAAGTGCAACACCCAGAACTGGACACAGTACTCCAACTACAGCCTGACCAGTGCTGCATAGAGGGGAAGGGTCACCTCCCTGGACCTGCTTGTGATGCATCTGTAGATGCATGACAAGGTGTGGTTAGCCTTACTGACAGCTTCCGCGCATTGGTGGCTCATGTCCGTCCTGGAGTCAACAATGACTTCAAGATTCCTTTCAGCCACTGTGTTGTTGAGAAAGGTGTTCCCCAGCCTATAGGTGTGTTGCAGGTTCCTTCTCTCTAGATCCAGCACCTTGCACTTGTCTGCGTTGAATTCCATTCTATTCTCAGCTGCCCAGTTCTATAACCGGTCTAGATCTAGCTGGATTTTGTCCCTCCCCTCCAGTGTGCCCACTTCTCCCCACATCTTTGTGTCATCAGTGAATTTGGATAGCGTGCTTTACACGCCCACCTCCAAGTCACTGATAAAGATGTTCAATAGTGCAAGCCCGAGGACTGAGCCCCGGGGGAACTCCACTGCCTACATCCCTCCAGGTCGAAAACAACCCCTCCACCACCACTGTCTGGGTGCGACCATCGAGCCAATTTGCCACCCATCTGACTGTGTAGTCATCAATGCCAGAGTCACCTAGTCTGTTTGTTTTTATGAAACTGGGGTGAGAGAAAGTGTCAAAGGCCTTCTTGGAGTCCAGGTAGATGACATCCAGCTCAACACCCACATCCAAGGACTTTGTGACCTGGTTGTAAAAGGAAACAAGGTTAGTCAGGCAGGACCTGCCTGCAATGAACCCATGCTGGTTGCCCCTGAGAATTACCTCCCATGCTGGGCCTCCCACATATGTGTTCCTTGATAATTTTCTCAAAGGTCTTCCCAAGGACCGAGGTGAGACTAACTGGCTTATTGTTACCCAGGTTCTCCTTTCTCCCATTCTTGTAAATGGGGACCACATTGGCCCTTTTCCAGTGCCCTGGGACTTGACCAGAGTGTCACAGGGTGTGATTTTTGTTTTTGTGTGCTTCGGCACTGCTGAATTGTTCCCGCTAAATTATAGCTTCTTTGCACGGTGGAGTTTTCTGCTGCAAAAGAGAACCCCGGTGCAAGGGAGAATTTCCCGCCAATTTGAAGCTTTCTTTGCAGGGTGCATTTCTTTGTTGCAGCACAGAAATGCTCGTTGCAAAGAGTTCCCGCCATTTGTATGCTAATTCGAGTCCCATTATTGGCCAGTTCTAAATTATTCACACGTGGCGGCTAGTGATTGGCTTGCTAGCCGTATAAGAGGCTTGAGTGGTTTCCGCCCAATTTGGAGGACTCCATGAACACTGGGAGAAGGAGACTTCATGCTGTGTGAAGATCTCTAAGCACTGCAGATCCTTACGGACCCAGTGCATTTCAAGCAGGCAACGGAGGTCTGATCAGCCTCTAGCCTCTCCCCGTCGCCGATCGCAGCCCAGACGTATCCCTTCCCGCGCTCAAAAGAACCGGACCCACAGAGCCTAGCAAACTTCGTGTGAGTCCTTGCCGGACGACTGGACTACCTCAGAGCTCTTCTACCCGGGTTCGAGTCCTGCAGGTTTATCTTCCCGTCGCTGAAACCCTTTGTGACGTACCCTTGTGTTTTACATCTTCCCGTCGCCGAAATCCCATTGCGACGTACCCTCGTGCCCTGCATGTTCGAGTTTTGTTTTGTTTCCTGTTTGTAACCGCAACTCAAGCAAGCTTTCCAGCCTACACCACTGCCATCTCAGTGTAAGTAAACAATCTTTAAAACTACCGCTAAGTGTTTGTGCCTAATTCCAGCTCGACAGCCTCCCCTCTCCGGCCCGGCGTGCCCGGGCTGCTGCCCACAGCCCACGTGCAGCACGGAAAAGGGCTCGTGTCGCTCCCAGCCCGCACACAGAGCACCACGAGTGCTCATACAGCCATGCCGGGGCCCTGCTATGACCTCTGCCAATTCCCTCAGTACCCTCAGATGAAGAGCATCCAGACCTGCTGATTTAAACATGTCCAACCCCTTCAGAAGTTCCCTAACTAGATCGTCCCTGACCCTAGGCCTGGCGTCATGTCCCCTGAGCCAGTCTGTAATCCTCGTGGGGTAGTTGTCCCAGTCTCTGCTCAGAAATATGGAGGCAAAGAGCTCATTGAAGAGATCAGCTTTTTCCTTTGCTGCAGTCACCAGATTGCCAAGCCTGTCCTGTAGGAGCCCCATTTTACCTGGTGCCTTCTTGTTACTCCCTATGTATTTGAAAAAGGACTTTTTGTTGTCCTTAATTTTGGTCACCAGCCCTAGTTCCATCTCTGCCTTGGTCTTCCTAACAGCTTCCTTGATCAAGCAACAAGGGACTATCACTTCCTTGTGATAGTCCCTTGCTTCCACTGATTATGCGCCACCTTTTTTGCCCTTAGGCCCTCCTGGATGCCTTTACTGAGCCAAGGGGGCTTTTTAGCACTCTTGCCCACTTTGGTTCACATTAGGACTGACTCTCTCTGAGCTCGGAGGATTGTCTCCTTAAGGAACGACCACCCGTCCTGGACTCCCATCTCATTGAAGCTCCGAGCTCCCAATGTCTCTCTTACTAATCTCCTTAGCTCATTGATGTCAGCCCTCCTGAAGTCAAGGACTTTTGCCTTACTGCTTGCTTTCATCACCCTGTGCTGGATGATAAATTTCAGCAGGTGATGGTCACTAACACCTAGGTAGTTGAGCACCCACAGATCCCTCACCAGGTCATCGCCTGTGGCAAGGACCAAGTCCAGCAAGGCATTTCCTCTTGTGGGATTGTGTACCTCCTGGGTTAGGTGGAGGTCCTGTATGCAGGCTAAAAACCTGTGTGAGCATTCAGACCTGGCTGACTGATCCTTCCAGCAGATGTCTGGGTAGCTTAGGTCATGACAACCAAATCCCTTGTCCTTACAGCCTCTGTGAGCTGACCTGAAAATTCCAGGTCCAGCTCATCCCCCTGGTGAAGCGGTCCATAGTAGACACTCACTATCAAGTCCCTGTCCCCACGACCCCCTTGCATTCTAACCCAGAGCGCCTCAGTTTGCCTCACTTCTGAACTCATCTTGATCATCGAGGACGTGTACTGCTCATTAACATAAAGCGCTACACTCCCCCTCCCCTTTTTTCCCTACTCTATCTCATCTATACAACCTATAGCCCTCGATGTCTACTGCCCAGTTGTGGGTAGAATCACACCAGGTTTCTGTAAGCCCAACCCAGTCTGGGTTTTTGCTAGCTAGCAGGTAGGCGAGTTCCTCCTGCTTATTCCCTATACTTCTAGCATTTGTGTAGAGGTAATTGAGACCTCCTATGGGTGTTCATGCTGCCCTCTTGTTTCCAAGCTTGCCCGGGCCTTTGTCACTTACCTCAGTTGTTCCTTCTTGTATCACCTGGCTTGACATCAAAGTGTCCTTCTGTATCTCTGCATCCCCGTCCCCCAATGAACCTAGTTTAAAATTTGTTGTATGAGATCAGCCAACCTGGAAGAGAAAACACGCTTACTTTTCGTGGAGAGATGTAGCCCGTCCCACCCTAGCATGTCTCCTGCGCGGAAGTGCAGGTCATGGTCGAGGAATCCAAAGCCTGCCCGGTAACACCAGCTCTGAAGCCACTGGTTGAGGTCTCCGATGCAGGCCTTAATTTGGTCATTTACCAGTGTCTTAATTTGGGCATGGCCCATACTCCTAATTTGGTCCATCCACCAAAACTAGAAATCCCAAGGGCTCTGCAGATGGTTATTGTGACCTAATGTAACCTTATGTCATGTTAAGGGTTCAGTGTGGTACATATCCTCTATTTCCCAGCCTGTTTATACCCACTTGTCCACTGGCCTCAGACACAGTGTCTGCCTTCAAGGAAACTTTGTCACAATCAGACTTTTAGAAATCAATCAACCTTTGCTGTTGTACTGCACCATTGTTCTAATACAATATCTACTTTACCTACAAGCCAATTCTTAAAAGCAAATCTCTAAATATCATTGTCTAGCCATCACTTCTACACAATAAATCACAATAAACGTGCAGGTCATAACCATGTCATTACTAACACTGTCTTCAGAACACATGACAGGTACAAAACAATGCAGCAACACCACCACTTGAAACAATGGCACTTCCTCAACTACATCATCATAAGAGAGCATGATCTAAAAGACGTCCTCATCACGCATGTCGTGAGAAGAGCCGATGACCTCTGGACTGGTGATCATTTAGTGAGATCAGTCATGTCTGTCAGCATTACTTTGAAACATTGAAAGCAACCCAAGTCCCAAATAAGTTTGAAGACAGTGTAATATCAAATGCTTTCAGACTTTTAGATGCCACAAAGCCCTCCAAACACGTAACAGTAAGAAATTCACCAATCTTAGAATTGAAAAAGATAACACTTATGTTGAGGAAAATTGGAAACCTCTAAAAGAGACCATCCATGAGGCCTGCATGGAATCAATTCCCCGTATTGTCCAATACCATCAGTACTGGTTTGATGAAAACAATGCTGAGATCAAACCCCGTCTTGATCAGAAGAGAAAAGTTTTCTGTGAGTAGCAAAACCACCCTACATCCAGTCAGAAACAGGGAATTTTTTGACAGCTTGACGCTGGAACACAGAGGAAAATTTGAGAAATCAAAAACAAACGGTGGGAAGAGAAGACAAAGCAAATCCAACAATTTGCTGAAAATCATGAGATGTGGAGCTTCTTCAGTGCAATCAAGGATGTGTGTGGACCAAGTTCTTGTGGACTTACCCCACTTAGACCTGAAGATGACAGTAGACTCCTCAAAGATAAGTCTATCAAAAACTGGTGGAAGGAGCACTACCAAATGCTCCCGAACCTAGAATCAATGGTG
This sequence comes from Alligator sinensis, assembly GCF_000455745.1. NCBI lineage: Eukaryota > Metazoa > Chordata > Crocodylia > Alligatoridae > Alligator > Alligator sinensis. The sequence continues at coordinate 8,125 of NW_005843878.1, read as the reverse complement.
ACTGGTGAAACCATTGAATTCATCATGCAGCATCCAGTGAGGGAAGCACTTGCCAGTCTACCAACCACTGAAAAAGGTGATAAGACAGGTGAAGAACAACAAATACCAGCTGAGGTCTTCAAAGTTGGTAGTGAGACTATGGCCAAAAAGGTCCACACAGTGTCTTAAAATCTGGAACACTGGAAATTCCAGCTGATCTAAGGAATGCCAATCTTGTCACCATTTAAAAAAGGGAGATAAGTCTGACTGTGGAGCTTAGTGAGGTATCACCCTCGTTTCCATTGTTTGGAATTTCCTGCTCAAATTCTGCTGAACTGACTGCTTCCTCTTCTTGAGGAAATCCTTCCTGAGACCCAAGGTGGCCTCAGGACATCAAGAGGCACCATGGACATTTCTGTGGCCTTGCAGGTCCAGGAAAAATACCAACAATTACACCAGGAACTGTATATGCCCTTTATTGATTTGACCAAAGCCATTGACTTTGTTAACTGTGAATCTCTGTAGCAGATCTTATCAAAGTTTGGCTACCCAATGAAATTTATCACCATCCTAAGATTTCTTCATGACTGGATGACTGCCTCTATCCTATGCAGTGGCTCTGCTACAGAGCCCTTTGCCATTCAAATTGGGGTCAAGCAGGGCTGCGTGATCTCACCAATATTCTTGTCCATCTTTCTTGTGGCCATCAAAATGCCCATCCTTGACCATCTGAGTACAGGATACACAGGGCCTTGTCAATCTCCCCCATATCCATGCCAAAACCAAAGTTCCTTTGGCCTTAATTGTGAAACGTCAGTACACCAGTGATTGTACTGTCATGTGCTGCATGTTAAACTGTGCCCCATGCTGCTAATTTACAATTCTGGGGCAAAATTTGCTACAGGGATATCCCTGTATCAGCCCCCTCCACTCCCCCGCAAACAAAAACAGAAAAAAAGGCAGTGCAAAGCATGCCAAAGTACAGTGTGATAAGGCAAACACTACGACCTGTGGCATTGACACTACAACTTGCCTGGTACATGGCTATATGACAACACCTTGTGAAAGAAGGTAGATCTTACTTTGAGGAAACCATATTGCCCCGGAGGCAAAAGATGACAGAAATGGAAGGAAAGGAAACAGGACTGAGAAATCAGTGGTCTGGCCCTCTTTTTAACCACCACCTGTGGCATTTGCCAGAGAGTCTGTGTGGCTCTAGGATCAGGCTTCTTAGCCACCAATGGACTCATTTATAACCCTTTACTTGAACTGTAGGAGTGAACATCCTAGACTGTGAGGGATCACTGCCACTGCCTACATGCTTGTAATGTGATTCTGCCCAGTCCTGTTCTTGGCTTTAGGGAAGTCCAGCATGTCTGATCTAGACATGGCCATCCTGGGTCATGGTGGAAGTGCTCAGGCTGGAAGAGAACTGGCCTTTGAAGTCTATAACCACTTAAACATTTCTGCCTGGATCTGGGGATGGAGCCCTTGGATTGTACCATGCAGTATGGTACAGGGCACTCAGTGGTTACAAGTGTCCTAACCTGTTAGCTGTTCCCAGCTGGTCATATTCTTTGCCAGAGTGAGAGGACCTATTATCAAACATATTTTTCACCACTTGGCTTATCTGGACTGTAATATATTTTGTCTAAACAGACTAAATAATTGTTTCTGGTCCTTATAGTTAAAGAGAAAGGTTCTTTTGAATTCGGGTCACTTTTTCAAGAGTTTCTTAGCAACCAGAAAAATCAGACCATTGGGACTCAAACCACCTCACTGTGCACCTTCTGTGAGTCACACTAAGACACCGCACCTGCAAACGACTGCAAAATCAAAGTGGTAGCATGGATCATGCATCCCACACTGATTTCAGAGACTGTACAGATTCATGGCCTGCAGGCTTTTTAGATCCTTGAAACGTGTAAGTGAGGGTCTCGTAGGGCACTGATACACATGCAATGAGGCTGCTCCAACACAGTATAACTACAGTGCATTGAAGCAGGCTCGATTAATTAAGTCTGCCACAGTGTGGTAATTACCGCACTTCAGCAGACTCTATCATCGCTTGTATCAGTCTCCCCCCACACTGAACAGGCAGGGGCGCTTTAACTCAAGCTCATTCGATGAGCTGTAGTTAAAGCACCCCCACCGCCATTTTTCATTTCAGGGATAGTCATATGTGTGATGCTACGGGTAGTTTAATTAAATTGGCTCTCGGAGATGCCCTAATTAAAGTGCTCTTTCCCCCCGCCACTACCGGAGCATGTCTTAAACATCTATAATTCCTGTCCATCACCTACTACTGGTCAGAGTTTCTAAAGTCTTGGTGGTTTCTAAAACCAGTGATAGATAAGCTTTAAATAGTTCATGCCTTATTGTGTAGCCATGCTCCAGTACTCTCCAGTTGCATGCTCTGAAAGCCTGTAGGCTGTTCAACTAACACAGAGAACCCAGCAGAGTACCTGAAAAGGTCTGCCTTTCCCAAAAAAAGCACTAGGGGTTCTTTTAAGGGATTTTCTCCTAAAGCTACAGCACTGTTTAACTGAATATTGTTTTAAAGGGTACAAACTTGGAATTTGGTTAAATGGTTGTAATTTAACTCCTGTGGTAGGTGAAAATTGCACTGCAGCTTTAGCCAGGGAGACATACCGCTGTTGCCAGAATATTATCTTCTGGATCACTTTGGAACAGGAAAGGACCATCCTGCTGCAATGACAGTTCTTGTATTTCAAATTAAACAAAATGGTCACTGTAGCATGGACTGGAAACCAGGATCCTCCACCCCTTAAGTGCCCTAATCTGGGTACTCAGGGATCTCTCTTTTTCTCAAGGCCCAGCAAATCCTGATTTTGTGCACATTGGTACAACTTCACCAGGAGGGATGGAAAGTGACCCCAACTCCAGAGTAACCTACAGTATGATGAATATCCTGCCTCCCTTGGGGCAGGCTCTAACCAAGTTAGAAGGCCATTAGGCAGAGGGGACATAACTGAAGTGCTGAGTAAAGTCCCTACTCACACCCAATGTTTCCTCTAAGGAGTAGCAGTCCGTGTGTGCACGCCGCCTCGGTCCATGAGCACACTGCCTCAGTCCAGCGTAGGACACTTATCAAAGGGGGCTGGGGGTTGGAGGTCAGGGGATGGGACCTGGAGGCTGGGGGGTGGGGGCTGGAGGCTGATTAGTACACAAAACCCTTTCACAAATTCACCATCTTCTAATTACTCAGTTCTAATTTGCACACATATTATGGAGTTTGAACCTGATAATTATTCAGCTTCAACAAGTTCTGACCCTTGTCCTCCATAGCACCTCCCACACACTTCAGCTTTTCTTGGCACAAAAAGCATAGATGATCAGTTGTTCCATTCTACAGAATTATTTTCTATTTTGGTGATGAGTCTATGTAAAGATGTAAAGCAAAATTTACTTCCATAATAATCATGTAATTCTTATGTAGTAAACCTCCAAATTTTTATGACAAGAAATGATATATTATGCTATTATCTTTATAATAATTAAGTTCTCATTGAGAAAATCAGAATATATACAATTTTCATTTGGAATGTTTGTAATATATTTTTTTATCACTAGACATGTGAAAAAATCTGTTGTGCCTTGAAATGGCATGCAAAATACAAGTCACAAAAAGTTTAAAAATGGCTAGCTATTTAAAATCAGTCACTTCAGGATAAGTAGCCATCATTGCCAATCCCAAAGTAGAATTAACTAGATTTTACTGTTAACCATTCTACTTTAAAAAAAAAACAACAAAACATTTCCCACTAACGGAATACAATGCATTTTTAATTTAAAATAAGAGCACCCACCCTCAGACTTGAATAGAAAAGACTAAAAGCATGAAATGACTAAAAGCATGAATTAAAACCATGCTTCCTATTCAGGAGCAGGAGTTTTGAAGCTGAAGTTGGGCTTGCCTGCCCAGAAACAGAAAGTAAGGAGAGGGAGTGGGAACAGCAGGGAAGAACTGCTCTCATATTGACTGTGTAGCTGGCCAGTGACTGTGATCCTTTGCTGAGGTCTCTTCCAATCCCAGTGCTCTGGGGGCAGGATGGAAAAACAGCATAAAAAGCAGCATTGTTTGAAATGGGCTGCTTTCTTCCTTGGGTTCAATTACTGAGCTGTCTTCCAGCAGCTCAACAGTGTCAGACAACAAAGGCTACCATTCATTTCCTACTTGCTAGCTTAGCAAGTGGGATTCAGCAATACCTTTTGCTTTCTTTCTATACCCTTTTATTTTGTTATTATATTCATTGATTCCTTTCAATTTATTCCTCCCCCAAAATCCTCTTTTTGTTTCCGTTAGTCTATTTTGATTCTTTTCAAATCTGTTCTTTCTCTCCAAGTGTGCATTCCATTCACTGTGCAGGGAAGCACAAAATAATTACACTGCATATTATAATATCAAATTTATATAGGAAACCACATACATACATTTATATATTTTAATTTTATTTATTACATAAATAAAGGGAGAAAATGGTTCTTCCTGGTCAAGAAAGAAGGATGAAAGATGGTAGGTTTAAACTGCAGTAGAACAGATTTTGAACACATCTCAGGGAAGAGAAGAGAGAAAATAAAACAAACTGGGCAGGGACGTTCTAGAATCTCCTTCACTGAAAGTCTTCAAGAAGAGGCTGTATGGACATATGTCTGGGATGATTTAGGAACAGCAAATCCTGTATCTCTGCAGGGGGATAAAGAAGATGACCCTGAGGGTCCCTGCCAAGCCTATGGGACTATAAGTCTAGGCAGATACATAGCCAAAATATTAATGAGTGTCAGCATGCACTACAGTCTCGCAAATGGCTGCAAGCTGTACTAAATAGTCACTGAACTCAAATAGGGAACAACAAGAAGTAAGAGGAAATATGTTAATTGATTCTTGTGGAAGAGGCATTTCCCATCCTCCTGTTAGTCCACTGAGCTGGAGACTTGGAAGGAAGGGCTGGGCAGTGCTTCATACTATTTTTCATATGACTGTTATCCTCTTTTTCAATCACCCACAGAGATAATGTTTGCAGTTTTAAATGGGCTTACAGCTTTTTAGCAGGCCATATTTCAACTCCTATGCTCAGGGTGTTAATGACACTGGTAATAAGGGAAAACTTGGTAAACAAATGTGCATGAGGCCACTGAGTTAAAGTTTTTTAAGGAACAAATAAAAAGCTTTGCTTTCTGTCAGTTCTTGTTTCCTTCTTCTGACCACATCAGGAGGTGTGAGGGAAGCAAAGAATAGCACAGCTGTAACAGCAACGTACCAGCAACTCAAAAAAAAACCCTGCAGCCATCATAAAGTAGCCAAGAGCCATACATTTGCCCTTGTCCATCTTATTTCATGGAAGGTATATCAATAGAGTTTCAGTTTTCACCAGCTGACTCCATTGTTCACTCCATGTTTCAAACCCACTCATCTATCACTGCCTTGAAAAATATCTGACCTGTCCATTTATGAAATGACCACACAGACCTCACTTATCAAGTATGTCTGAATAAGAGTGAACAAGAGCAGGAAATGGTAGAAAGTGACTGTAAACCTCATACACCATCCTGCTTATGGCCTTCACTCTCACACTTTCTCTTTTTTGTAACAGGTTCTCCACGTAATTCACTTGAATTCTAACTGCAGGGCAGGGCATTCTTGCCAGGGCAGGTAGATGTTCAACCAGTATTTTCTAAATGTTGCTTTCCTACCTGTTCAGCATGAAACTCTCCATGAACAGATCGGTAGCATATTAGCATGGCTTTTGACCGGCACACTACTGCACAGTGTTATTAGGCTAATGTGCAGTAAGCGTCTCATGTAGACGTGCCGACAGAGTCTCAGTTTTTACCAGCTGACCCCATTGTTCACTCCCTATTTCAAATCCATTCATCCATCATAGCCTTGAAATATATCTGATCTGTCCAATTATGAAATGACCCGACGGACATCACTTATCAAATACATCTGACTGCAAATGAACAAGAGCAGGAAATGGTAGCAGGTGTCCATAAACCTCCTACCCCATCCTGCTTCTGCTGCTTAACTGTATGGAGTGGAAGCTCCTCTGACCTGTTTACAAAATACCTAGCATACTTTGGAGCCTGAATAAAGGTATGAGATAGGTTTGTGTCCTTCACGCTCACATTCACTTTTTTATCACAGGTTCGCCATGTAATTCACTGCAGGGCAGGTAGATGTCCAACCAGTGTTTTTTAAATGTTGATTTCCAAACTGATCTCAACATTTGATTTGTTGATTTCCAAACTGTTAATTTCTAAACTGAAACACCCCATGAACAGATCAGCGACAGCAGTTTAAAATCCCGAGGTAGAGGATTTTTTGGCAGGAGAATGAGATCGAGGGAAAAATATTTTGTAAGATTGTCTTGTCTCTTCTCATTGCTTCAGTCCAGGGCCTGAGAAAAAAAAAATCTGATTTAGCAGCCTTATGGATAATGTTGGGAATTTTATTTCTTGTTTGTTTTTTGTTTTGCTTTAACTCACCTTTCCAGGTGAGTTCCCAGTGTAATGCTGTGGCTAAGTATGTGAAATCAGGCCATGCTCTGTTAGCGGAGCAGCTAGTCCACTGACAGGATAAGAACCTCCTACTATCAGCACTACCTTTAACAATCTTCTCTTCTGCTTATGTGGTGGAAATGTGTGGCACAATGATGTAAGTCCCATGTTCCAGCTTTGGCATGGTCTAGGCGATTTTTACTTTCATCAACATTTTTCATGGAAATTTTCACCTTTTTTTGAAGAAATCCTGATTATTTTCATGGTTTTCATTCTTCACCAATTAGGGAATATTTCCTAGGAAAGTAAACACTTTCTTTGAAAAAAAAAAAGTTTTCTTTCCCAAAAACATAACATTTCATTTCATAGGAAATTATTTTAGCATCTCCCCCCCCCACCCCTCCCACCTCCATTGTTTAGAAAATCATGACAGCGTTAGAGCATCACTTAATTTCATTTTGGACTGATCAGATCTACTTAAAGGGATTGAGACATTGCAAGGAAATAGTCATTCATAGTTAAAAACGAGAACAGAGAGAGCGGCACAACAGTGAAGGTCAAATGATGCCACATGCAACCTACTGTACTGGGAAGACCTATGAAATAATCTATTATTTGTTTTATCACCTAACAAGCTCTTAAAACGTTTTGGCAGTGATGAGAGGGCGCTGAATTGGTGAATAGCCTGTGACTAGATAGCGAATGCAGAATACTGCTCAGGGAATGGGCACTGGCAGTACTTACTAAAACTCCTGTGATTAAATTCCCGGTGACTTCCCTGCTATCACAGACTCTACAATAAGTTGGTACCTTCACAGGCATTGAAAAAGTTCCCTTCAACTTCACATGATAATGTATATATTATTTCCATATATTATTGATTGTAACATGGTATTATGCACTAAGAAGGTAAATGTCCTGTCACTGCCAAGGGACTTGAGCTGCTTTGTCAGGTAAATATCCAAATATCGCAGAGTAACAGGAGAGAAATTAATTGCATAATGGCAAGCAATGATAAGGTGATTCTGCCATCAAATGCTATGCTCAGAAGACATGAGAAGCCAGGTGAACCCCATCTGTGTGAAAAACAGGAGAGAAAGAGGCAAAACCATGAGTATGCTGGTGCCTTGGAGGTCTCTGCTGCAATGCAGGGAACTGGCATCGGGTACTGTCCTGAAATGATATGACAAGGACCAGGACCTGAAGTAATAATGTCACAGATTAAACCAGCCTAATTTTTTCTGTACCTCCTAGGAAGGAAAGAAAAAGAAAGAAGAATGGCATGTGTTTTGCCAAATGCCATTGCGGAAAACACATGCGTTTTAGTGCAGGAACTCTATTGCCAGATGCAACAAAACCCTGCAGGCGAGCCTTAAGGTTTTTGAAATGCTTGTAGCTGAGGGTGAGGTTTGAACAGAACTCTTTCAGGAACAGGATGTTCTCTGTACTTGTGCCATCTCCTGCCCCCAAGGCCTCTGGATGTCATCATTGTAACCCATACTGGCACGCTAAGGCCGAGTGATGTACCGGACTTTGGGTCCTCAAGGTGCCAGTAGCCCTGGGAGCACCTCAGGCAGAATGCTCATGGAGGTGTCCCATGTTTCAAGTGCCACCACTGGTCCAC
>NW_005843877.1:33628-34364 GCF_000455745.1 Alligator sinensis | reverse complement strand
TCATTCATGTTTGTGGCAGGGCACTGGTGTTGCCTGCCACTTTAAGGACTGGGCCAGGGAGGGAAAGGTGCCCAGTTAGGGTGGCCATTTTAAGGCCCAGCTCCCTGAGCTGAGGGCAGCTTGTGATCAGCCAGCAGAGAAGAACCATCTCTATGGGGACGGAGGAGGCCTCATTTGTCCTAGGTAAGACATGAAAATGCACCCTGCCAGAGAAGGGGTGGTCTGGTGGGGCTCCCTGTGGCGGGGGAGTCCCCAGGAAATGCCAGGCCAATTGCCTTACCGGTGAAAGGCGAGTATGGGGCACCTTATAACCCCAGCCCCCACATCCCTGGTGGATTCAACCAGTTCAGGGGGAGCCCAGGCTCATGGGAGTCCTGAGGCAGAGCCCAGGTCCGCAGAGGGACCTTGAGCAGTGCCCAGGCTCTTTGCAAGTCCAGGGACCCTGAGAGGGGGCCAGGCATGGCTACAGCCACCTGAGCCTCACAGGGTGTAATACCCCAGGGCAGAGGGTCAGGCAGGGCTATGGCCACCTGAGCCTAATGGGGTGGCAGACCCCAGTGAGCCCCACTGAGGGGGCCAAGGGCTTGAAGCCCAGTACAGGTCGGTTGCATCATATCCAGGGGTTACGTTCTGAAGTCAGCGCGTAAGGTGAACATCGTGTATAGTCAAATCGCGATTTCCATGCCAGCGATTTGACTAGTGGGGACCGGCCCCGCCCCCCCCAACACCCCGCCGC
>NW_005843877.1:19602-33515 GCF_000455745.1 Alligator sinensis | reverse complement strand
GGGGCGGGCCGTTTGGGAGGCGGAGTCAGTCACTGCTGGCAGTGTGGTGGTGTCCAGGCCTCCAGGTAGCGGGCAGCACCGCGTGCAGACTCAAGCCCCACCCCCCCTCCCACCCCGTGTATAGTTGAATTCGCGCAAGTTAAATGCGCGTATGATGCGACTGACGTGTATGTGTTTTTTCTGTTCGTGTATATGTGTTACGAAAGACCCAGCGCAAACCACTGGTGGATATCATCTGCGAGGCTTGGGCCACAGTGCAGGGGTGGAACAGAGCTGCGGATATCCTCCTAAACATCAGGGTTCAAAATGGGCAGCCTCCCACCTGATTAACATCTTAATACTATTATATCAAGGCATGGCAGGCGAGTGAGATGGGTAGCTGGCCCATAGACAGGAGGCAAGCCAGTGCTTGCACCAGGCACGAAAGCTTGCCCCTGTCACAGTGACTACAAAATCTGTGGCTTTTAATGGCATGATAATCAGATACATGAGCCCACAATGCATATGTATCAGTTCATATGTGTGACCTCTATTTGGCAAATGACTGACCCTACTGACCTACTGTCCTTGGGTGGGAAGCACTAAGTGGTTACAGATAGAGAATGTGAACAATATGAATAAGAAGACAGGCTAACATAGAAGCACAGCAAAATCCAGTCACACATCTGTTACGGACAAGGGATGGAAAAGCTCAGGAAGCTAGTTTGACCCCTTTAGAAACTTTTGGACCAGCAGAAGCCAGAGGCCAGGAAAGGAGTCTGGGGGAGTCAGGGAAAGCAAGGTGGGAAGCTCCCCATTTGTACATACACTGCAGAGACAGCAAGAGATTCCTGACAAGTGGAGTGGAATAAGTCAGGTGGCTAGAAGGTGGGAGGGGCTAAGGAGTATAAAAGTTCACCCCGGAGGAGAAAGGGGCAGTCAAGCCCTGACCACAGAAAAGGCCAGATCGCTCCTACTCAATGCAGTGAAGACTGGGATGGGCAGAGTAAGCATCCCTGGTGTAAGGGGGAAAGTCCCCAGAATCATTCCCTGTCCTAAGTTATTCATGTTCTATTTGATAGTTTTGTGTGCAAGTAAAAGGAGTTCAGGTATGATCAGTTCCAGAAGCTTCTGAAAGGCCTGAATTCCACGGGGTAATGACCCCGTCTCAGTTCTTGAGCATGTGCGGTACATCCATGTTTTGAGTGGGAAAGCATGTGAGAGGACTGTAACCATTTTGAGTGACTGACAGATCGAGTGCTGTTTGCAGCATGAGGCATTGTGTGCAACAGAATAGTAGCATGTGCACAAGAGTATGATTGGTTCTGTTAATGATTAATAGACATGGTGTGTCTGGACGGTATAAAAACATCCTGGTCCAAGACTTGTTGTTTGAATGGGGTTCGAATATTGTGAGGGTGAGAGTGTGGAGTGGTGCATGGTCTGGTTGTTGTCTCTAATGGAGAACCCAGAGCACCTGGGCTCTCATCTTGTCCCTGATGGCGTGTGTGTTCAAATGGGCTTGAAGATGTAATCGTCCACATGAGGTTGTGGGACACTGACGCCATGTGCGAAACACTGGTTTGTATGTGGAGGGTCTGGGAGACCAAGATCTCTGTTGCATCTGTGTATGTGGAGTGAGGACCTCTTAGAGGCCAACACCTCCTTTCCATGAGTGGTGCCTGGAGCGCTGCCACTGCTGTAGGGAGGGAAAGTGTGTATTGCTCTCCATCACCACCTCTGTATTGTTATCTTGTGTTGGCTCGTTCATTGATGTAGTGTGTATTTGGAAGTTTATCTTATTATTTTATATAGTCGTTGCTGTTTGGTATTACACCATATTGTTGTTTTGAACCTTAGCTAAAATGCCTGCAGTCATTGTTTACTATCTCCTTTGCCAGCCAGCACAGGCCAAAATCTTTAGCATAGGCAGATTAGACAATTAGCCACGCACCTCCTTGAAGAAGGAGGAAATTCTTAGAGGCACAGCAACCCTCATTATGTATTTGAAATTTCCCTTCATTAACACCAGAGAGGGAACAAGTTTCAGATGGGATTTGTTTTCTCTGTTTGGTTTAGCAGCAAGTCTGAGGGGTGAAACTCTGAGTTATGAAGTTAGGGTCCATTTACCCTGCAGTGGAAAGGAACTTTTAAGATGAAATTCAGTTCAATGGACTCCCAGTCACAGTGTTGCTTATTGTGGAACAGTTAACTGCTAGTTGTTAGAATGGCTGAGGAAAAGGCCAGCTCTGGACAGGTTGCTAGTGCAGCAACTACTGAGGTTAATTACATAGTTATTTGAGGAATGGGTCTCGAAAAAGACTGTCTTGAAGAACATTTGGATTTGCCCGCCGGACAAATGCCAAGTGGCATGAGAAGGAAAATTGGGTTTTAGTACCGGAGTTTATAAGGTGTTTTGTACCAAGTGGCATGAATGGTTGCAGGCACATCAGAGCCATCCCTAGAGGTGTGCGGAGCCCAGGGCATATCAGCCTGTGCGGAGACAGGGGGTGACGACCACCCTCAGAAGCTGGTGGCAGCATTGGAAGCGGGGAGGGAGGAGGGGGAAGGAGGTGGCGAGCGTCTGGAGCCGGCAGTGCTTGGCAGCACTCAGCAGTGGTGGCATTGCCCACGGGGCCGTCCAAAGCACGAGGTCTGGGGTGGTTGCCCTGATTTGCCTCCTCCCGGGACGGCCCTCAGGCACATAAAGGCAGCTGCAAGGCAGCAAAGAAGGCTACAGTTATGGGTTTGATTGACATAGTACAAAAGCTTACAGAGACTTGTTACTGTCTCCATCAGAAAAAGCGGACTAACAAGCAGCTGCTTGTAGTGAAGAGAGTGATCAGCGCATTCAAGCCTTGAAAAACCAAATCAGTAAGCTGAATGGGGGCTCTGCGCAAGACACAGATAGGATTAGAGAATTGGAGGGCCCTGTAAAAGATTTAGAACGTGAAATTGACAGTCTCACCGCCAAGCGTGATGATTGGAGAGAAAAAGTAGATGGTACAGATCACAACACAGCAAAGTTCCTAAATTCACCACCAATCGGTCTAGGGACACTGCAACTCACTCTCAACACTTGCACCCACCAGCTCCAGCTCCTCACTGGAGGGAGCCACTGCCCAGGCAGCCAAGCACTGCACCCTAGTGTTCTAGGACACCTCAACCAGGCAGACCCCCTCACTGCAGCCGGGGATGAAGTCTGATCACCAGGAGTGCCTACTATGCCCACACAGGAAGCCCGGCATAGAGAGGAGGGCTGGGGGTGGGGAATCATGGCCACCCATGCCTATGTGAATTCACCCACCTGCCCCCGGGCTGAATGCCTGGAGCTGTAGCCTAAGTCTAGTATCCCCTGTCCTGAGTCACCAAGTTCTGTTAAGTAACCAACGTAACTGAACAGTTAAGTTACCTACCCTAAATTCATATAACCACTTTTGTGAATGAGTGTGATGTCATATTTGAATATGTTACCCCCTGTGTGATCCCTAGGAGAAAGGAGGTCACTGATGCATGCTCAGTGAGCCTGGAAAGCACCAGAACATCTGCACTTCCGACCTGTGCATGGCCAGCGCATGTGTGACCGAAGGTGCGAGAATGTGATAGTGCGCGTGCGTGAGTAACGTGTGTGAGTTTCTGGAATCTTCCTGAGGGAATACATGAATAGGGAAAGTGTGAGGGGCAATGTAGATGTGTGTGTTCGGTTATGTGTGTGTGGGTGGTTTGGTCTGTGAGGTGTTTGGTAGTTGTTGTGAAGTGTGGTTTGTGATTTGGATCAAGACACTGTGTAAAGAGCCTCCATTTGACCGGACCAGTCAGATTGTCAACCTTCTACAGCAGAGGTTCCCAACCACCAGGCTGCGGCCTGAAGGACTTGGATGCCGGGTTGTGGCACGAACCCCCTGCTCGGACCTGTCTGTCTGCACAGGCAAGTGGCTTCCACTGCCGGCAGTGACGTGTGGGGTTAAAGCTGGGCGGGGGGTAGCTCGGGAGGAAGGCAACCGGCTCTGTGAGCCTCGTCCCACTCCTGTGCCTGTCCGCAGGTTGGGAACCACTGTTCTACAGCATAGCATGCCATACCTGTGAGCGTGCATCCTGGGGCAACCAGCTAAGTGACCATCTCTTGATTCCTCTAACTACTGATAAGGTGCTGCAGGCAGTCAGCTCACAGACACTGTCCTGTCTGATTTGAGCGGCTGCCAGCCCTTTGGTATGTATCGCCCAACCCTGTGGGTTATGACAGGTTGTATTTGTGCTCCCCTGGGAGAAGTGGTCTTCATATTGTTAGGTTGTGTCTCTCTGTGCATAGTGTTCATTATAAATGGGATTAGTGAGCGTGAAGGAGTAGAAAGTAAACAGAGCATGCAGCATGGTCAATTTACTGGGCTGCAGCTGGAGCGGGGAGGCAGAGCACAGCAGACCTCACCAGAGCACGTCCAGAACAGCCTCACACTTCATACAGGAGGAGGAAGGCTGCTGGGAGGTATTTCCAGTCCCGGAGAGGGGCAGAGGGGGTCAATTCCTTACAAGCCGCACGGACAAGCAGCAGAAATGACCCGGAAGACAGGGTGCTCAGAGGAATGCCTGCACAGAGACTTGAACACCACCAAATGCCAGAGCAGCTGCAGAAGACTCCAGTGGGAGAAACAGCGGTGCTCTCCCTCTAAGGTCACAGAAACCCCAGGCTGGGGCTGATCCAGAGAAGAGAACCAGTGATGGACTTGTTTATCTTGCCACTGGGACATATACTGCTCCAGAGGGAGTAGCAACTTAATGATTGATTTGGGACTAGAGACTGTGCTCTGAATAACGGGGTCAGGACACCCTAAGGCTTTTATGGTTGAATAGCCAGGCCTCAAAGGGAAGGACTAAAAGAGATTGTCTTTTTGTTATTTAGGGTCTGAGGAAAGACCAAACACTGTGCAGCTTGTTATAGGCACAACACGGACTACGACTATGGTCAGCCTGACTTTAGGGTGATGATGATGTATCTGAGCCACAGGGCATTTGTTATGAGGCTTCAGCTAATCTTTAACTCCATCAAGGACTGGAGAGGTTAGGGTGGAGTAAAGGGGTGGTTTGGAGCCCCACAAAGAAGACAGGAATTAGAACCAGGAAGCTCACCCACAAGAAACTGTCTGCTAACAAGTTGTTACAGCAAGCCGTGGCAGGCAAGAGGAAAAGATCATCCTCCAGGCAGACCAGGTTATTTTATCTTAAGGTCCATCCTGTTACCACCTGTAGGTCAGCGATCTCTTGGCCGAGATCATAGGCCCTATAACACCTACAGCCAGCACAGTGAGTGTAGGAAGACTACACGAGTGACACAAGCATATTACATGCAAGGAAGCAGAAGAGTGATATTTCTGGTGTGAATCAACCCTCCATTTGTGAAGAGTGTGTATAATACTTTAGCTTGTTATTCGTAGTTTTGTGTATATAATGATTTATTAACTTTGTAGTGTATATAGTATTTTAGTAATTTTAGCTTGTTATTATAGGTGGATAGGTTCCTCAATAAACTATGAACTGATTTCAGTTTTATAAAAGCCTAAGCCTGAGTCATTCATTTATGTAAATTCTCTCTAATCACCCCATAACAGTGCTGTGATACAGCAATGAAAACCCTGAGGGACACGATTGCACCCATTCCCTTAACTGGAAGCTTTGATTTAATTAATTATCAAAGTTTGCCCATAATAGAACAAAGTCCCCACCCCACACTGGGGGACTGAGCCCCCTTCCCCCCCCCCCCACCCCCCCGGAGTTTCTCCCCCAACATGCATGGAGGCAAGAGGCAATTTAGGACTTTACTGAGCACCTTGAGGGCTCCCAGCTAGGCAGCCAGGTGTTACCGCATAATCAATCCAGACTGAACACGAAACACAACCATTCAACTTAACTAAAATCTAACTTTTATTAATACACCCCAGTTTCACCCTGCCCCCCCCCCCCAACAGCTGGAAAAATAAGCTGTACATAATGTTACAGGATGAGGTTCCTTTATTGGTGGTGCATGTTGGGGATGCAGATGGTCTGCTGTTGGGGAAGGAGGGGGTCTGCTGTTGCAGAAGGAGAATCATAGAAGTAGGGTCGAAAGGGATCTTGTAGATCTTCAAGTCCGACCCCCTGCCTGGGCAGGAGGAAAACTGGGCTCAATTGACCCCAGTCAGGTAGGCATCAAGCCGCTTCTCAAAGACCCCCAGGGTAAGAGCCAGCACCACTTCGCTTGGAAGTTGGTTCCAAGTCCTAGCCACCCTTACTGTGAAGTAGTTCTTACGGATGTCTAATCTAAACCTACTCTCCAACAACTTGTGGCCGTTATTCCTTGTTATCCCGGGGGGCGCTAGGGGAAACAAGGTCTCCCCCAAACCCTTCTGGTCCCCCCTAGTGAGTTTATAGACAGTCACCAGGCCCCCAACTCAGCCTTCTCTTGTGAAGGCTGAACAGGTTCAGGTCCCATAGCGTCTCATTATAGGGTCTGCCCTGCTGTCCCCGGATCATGTGGGTGGCCCTCCTCTGGACCCTCTCAATGTTGTCCACATCCCTCTTGAAGTGGGGTGCCCAGAACTGGACACAGTACTCCAGCGGCCCATGTTCATCTTGGAGTCAATGATGACTCCAAGATCCCTTTCTGCCTCCGTGCTCTCAAGAAGGGAGTTTCCCATCTTATAAGTGTGCTGCTGGTTACTACTGCCCAAGTGCAGCACCCTGCACTTGTCAATATTGAAACGCATCCTGTTTTTGTTAGCCCACTCCTGCAACCTATCCAGGTCTTGCTGCAGTCTTTCCCTTCCTACTAACGTGCCCACCTCACCCCAAATTTTGGTATCATCAGCAAATTTGAACAGGTTGCTTTTCACCCCGTTGTCCAAATCGCTGATAAAGAAATTGAACAGTGCGGGCCCAAGGACCGAGCCCTGTGGGACTCCGCTGCCCACTTTTGCCCAGGTCGAATATGACCCATCCACCACCACCCTCTGAGTACGACCCTTCAGCCAATTTGCAATCCATCTGACTGTGTAGGCATCAATGCCACAGTCACCTAGTTTTTTAATGAGGATGGTGTGGGAGACAGTGTCAAAGGCCTTGCTGAAGTCCAGAAAGACTACATCCACGGCGACACCTGCATCCAATGCTTTTGTGACCTGATCATAAAAGGCAATCAGGTTGGTCTGACATGACCTGCCCCTAATGAAACCGTGCTAATTGCCGTTGAGCATCATCCCCGATGCCGGTCCGTCACAGATGTGCTCCTTGATGATCTTCTCAAAGAGTTTCCCCAGGATTGAGGTAAGACTGAGGGCTAAAACAGACCCCTCACTGAGAAAAATGAAGGGTCTTTTGTTTTGAGGGAGGGGGGATCTGTTATGTTGTGGAGGGAAATACATTTTAGGATTTGTTGCAAACTGTCCATAGCGTGTGTATTCCTGGGGTTACACTGTGGGCCTGTGGTCTATGGGCAGTTGCCCAGGTGCCCTATTGGGGGGTGGAGGAGGTGGTCAGCAAACGTTTTGCGGACACAGTGTCCTGGCTGCCAAGGGGGATAGTAAAAAGTGTCCACTGAGTGCTGGCCACACACTCCTGGGATACGTGTCTCCTGCTGGCCCGGGGCTGTCCCTGAAGCCCCCTGCCAGCCTGAGGCTGCCCCTAGAGCCCCCTGTCAGCACAAGGCTGCCTCCATGCCCCCTGCCAGCCTGGGGCTGGCACCTGAGCAGCTGCAGACAGAGTCTGGAGCTCCCGCTGGCTGCTGCAGAGGGGTAAAGTAGGACAGGAGCAGCCCTGAACTAAACTGCTCCCATTGGGCTCAATTTGCTGCCAACTCAGGTTCATGTGTAGACACATGCCCAGGTGCAGTTTAATGCACCTAAATTTACTGTGCTGTAAGTTCAGGTGCATTAATTGCACAAGTAGATGCACCTGATTTCTGATTCTCAAAATAAATTATTTTTTAAATTACTTTTTGTAGTTAGAATGTATAATGAAAACAAAACTTTTAATAAAACGTAGAAATGACACAAATACTGTTGAATTAAATACAGAATTAAGTACTTCATGGATCATGAAATGTCACGATGACTGAAGAACTCTCTCAAATAAGCTGAAATAGGGCAGTGCCTGATACAAAGCTTAATCTTCCAGTGACATAGTGCCACATGACATCTCTCAAGGTCATTTTATTATACAGCTGGAGCTAGAATAAAGAATGGGGTCATATCTATCATCTCCATGTGACAGAAAGATTGGGGAGGAAAGTAAGACGTGGAATTGTGGCGCGAGGGAGAAGGTCTGAGATACATGCTAATAACTGTCTAGCTCCCAAATCTCCCTCCCCTTTTTTGGGGGGGGGTTATGTTAAATCTTGGACAGTCGCTACGTAAAACAATGTAGACACTTTTCATGTATTTCAGTTGGCCACAAAGAGAAAGTAAATTGAATCGATTTTCCGTCACAATCTCTCTCTTCATATATATATTCATAAATACAGTATTTTTTTAAATTTGGGATTTTTTTCATCAATGTTTAATCAAAAGTTTATACAGTAAAAGCTTTGTTATCCGACACCCACGGGGAATGCGGGGCGTTGGATCACAAAACATGCTGGTTAACTGAATGGCCTGAACAGGTGTCTTTGCCTGTTTGGGCCGCCGCGCCTCCAGCCGCTTCCAGGGCGTCTCCACCCCTCCTGCACACCTCATGGGCCCCAAGGGACAGGACAGGGAGTGGGGGCCCCACACAAGCTGCTATGCTCCGGGCCATGGGGGCTCAGCAACGCAGGCTGCTTTGCCCCAGGCCATGGGGGCTCGGTGAAACCGGAATTGCCACGGTGGGCACTTCTGGTTTTGCTTTTCCCTTACAAGCCAGCATGCTGGTTAAGAGAGTGTGCTGGCCTGTAAGATGCCGGATAGTGCAGCTTTTACTGTAAATATATATAATTACCTTCAAACAAAAGGTCCTTGTACATGTGCTCAGCATTTAGTTGCTGAAAATGTTCCTGGTATAATTTCCCTATCATATTTTTCAATGACTAATTATGTAGTGGGTACCTGATTTACCACGTAAGGGTTTATTATGCTATAACTAGTAAAAAGTGCTAGAGGGCAGGCTAGAACAATTTTACCCTCCTGCCCTTTCAGTACTACCTTACTGCCAGGCAGCACTTGAGGACAAGAAACGCCCTGCCGCAGCACTTGTACTGCTTGGGCGGGTGCTGGCTGGGTGCGGGGTACCCTTAGGCTCAAAATCTTTCCCTGCAAAGCCCCTCCCCCCCCAAGGCTCTCCAAGGGTATACAAGCATTGCACCTTAGGGCTGCACTCTGTTTCCCCTGGGCATGCACTGGGTGCGGGATACCCTTAGGCAGGGTACACTAGTGTGCACAAGCATTGCATCTCCCACGGCTCTGGGCTCCCAAGGGGCAGCACCCCTCACCCTAGCATGGTGCCTCCTCACTTTTGCAAAGTAGCACAGAGCGCTCGGGTGGTTTGGCACGAAACCTTTCCCTGCAATCCCCTCCCCCCGGGCTCCCCAAAAGGGCACACAAGCATTACACTTTACAGCTGCACGCTGTTCACCCCGGGTGGACGCTGGGTGTGGGGTACCCTTAAGCAGGGCTACACTCGTGTGCATAAGCATTACATCTCCCACCCACCCACTTCGCAAAGTTGCCCCAAGCCAATTTTTCCCCCCACTATTTTTTGCAGAGGGAAAAGCTATGTTTTTGCATTTTTGTCGTGTTTTTTTCCAGCACACGTGTTTTCACATGCTTACAGGCTGGCGCCAGACTGTCGAGGGGGGGGGGGGGGAGGGAGTTTACACCAGAATGAGGCCGGCAGGGAGCTGGGGGGTGTCTGCCCCGAGGGCCTATAAATTCCTGGAGCAGTTACTGGGGTGCGCACGCTGTATCGATAACTGAGACTTCTATTGTAGAATCAATCATTCTATTTGAATGTGAATCCTATTACAGTTTGCAGTCATCTCCCCAAACTGGTTTTAGACCTGCTTGTCTTCTCAAGTCACCTGCCACCACAAAGAAACCGAGACCCATCCCCCCTGCCACCCACCCAACGCACCTCCCTCCCCTCCATCCTGCATCCCATAAAGAGACCTCCCTGAGACCCCGTTATGAACCCATTATTCACGACAACTTTTTATAAGACAAACTTTATTCAATGAGAAATTAATATTAAATTAGAACATTAATGATAAAAAGGATCAATTCACACAATAACAGAACACATTCCCCCCACAGAGCACCACCTATGTATGCTGCCAGACTATTTCTGATCACAGCACCCCTCCTGCTATTTGGCTATATCTCTAGCCCCCCATGCTCAACTGCTTCTCTGCTAGTAAAGGTTGTGGCTTGTGTCAGTTCTCTCAACTGATCTCTCCAAGCGTCACTGAAGACCTTTCCCCTGGTTTCACAAATATTATGCAGGATGCATGCTGCCACTATGTAATGGGTAACTGTGACAGGGAACCCTAACCCTGTCACGAGGAAGAAGGTGTGCCTCTACGAGGCCAGAACCTTCTGGGCACAGAGGGCTGGGGAGGAAGGGGTTAACTGCTGAACTGGGACTGATAGTCAGCTGACCGGAAAAGGCAGGGCTATAAAAACCCTGGGTTGAATGGCAGTAGAAGTCAGCCAGGAGTGCATCTCAGAGCTCCAGGGAGAAGCTTGGTGGAAAGCCAAAAGCCAGGAAGAGGGGAACTATAGAAGCCCCTGGAGAGACGACAGCTGCACTGCAGCAAGGTCTGGAGCTGATGGTGGGGAGCTGAAACACGAACCTGCAACTGTAAGCTTACATACCAGTTTCCTTATTCCCATTTTGGGGTGACAGATATTGTCCACGGACAAGACTGTTTGTTTATTTGTTTTCATTTAGTGATGGAATAAGACCAGTGGTTTGGGTGAGGCTATTAGGGGTTGGAGGAGGCCACATTTTGGGGGCCCATTTCAGAGTGGGATCCCCAACACTAGTGAGGGCGCAGCTTTTTGGGGCACAGAACCCGGTGCCAGTGAGGGCGCAACTTTTGGGGCACAGACCCCGGTGACAGTGAGGGCGCAACTTTTGGGGCACGGACCCCGGTGACAGTGAGGGCGCAACTTTTGGGGGCACAGCCCAGCACCAGTGAGGCACAGAGAGAACAGGGCTGCAGAGAGTCCGAGTGCCAGTAAGGGCACCATTTTGGGACGATCTTAAAAGGCCAGGGAGGCCTGGAGCACCTGGGGTATGGGTGCAAGTGTATATTTTTCTGTTGTTTGGACGGGTGGGGTTGCGCCCAGGTTTTGAACTTGTGACCCCTACGGCTGGGGGGCTGGCGCGCGTGCCTTGGGGCCAGGGGGTGCCATGCCTCGGAAGGGAGCAGAAAAGGGGGCCAAGAGCCTCCAGGCACTGGAAGGAAGAGCTAGAGACTCAGAGTCTAACCCTGTTTGGTGGGTTTGGATGGAGAGGCCTAGCTAGAGAAAAACGGGGTCCAACCATCACAGGAGAGACCCCAACATACCCAATATAATCGGCAGTCTCCCGCTCGCATACTAATTCCATCAAGACGTGGCAGGCAAGATTAGAGCGGGACAGCAGAGGTCCAAGAAGACTCCAAGGGTGCCCCATGTAAGGCGCAGATGACCTGAAAGATGGTGCTGGGGAGGGCGACCTGTTACAGTAATGTTATCAGCATCAACTTCTAGCCTGTAGTTGAGTGACCTCCAATGGGCTTTCAAGTGCCCAAATGCACACTCTATACTCATGTGGCACTTGCATAGCTGCCTGTTGAACAGCAATTTCTGTGGGTCGCTCACTTGCCCTGCATACGGCTTCATGAGCCAGGGCAAGAGCAGGTAGGCCACGTCAGATAGTATCAAAACACCCCAGATGACAGCCTCCTCCTGTCCTGGGGCATGTTGTCCCTTGTCCATCATCTTAGGCAGCAGCAAGTTTCGAAACACACGAGCATCATGGGCACTTCCTGCCCATTCTGTCTAAATGTTTGTAAATCTGCCTCTGTAGTCCACGACAGCTTGCAGAATCCCAGAAGAAAACCCCTTTCTGTTTATGAATGAATGGTTGTCCTGGGACCAGTTTAGGATGGGAATGTGCATGCTGTTAAGTGCTCCCACGCAGTTAGGGAAGCCCGTCTTGTGGTATCCTTCCATCACCTCACAGGGGTTACTGAGGCATATGAATTTGTTTGCTGCCAGGTCCTGTAGCAGTTGGCAAACCTCACTGATGGCCCCCTCCCAGCAGTGCAGGGAGCCACACCGAACTGATTTGCAACATGGCACAGGCTTATTCAAGTGGCCCATTTCATGATGGCCACGTGTAACAGGGAGCCTTCTTGAGACTGATTTTCCTAGTGACCTGCCCACTTGTTTCTGAACTAACCACCCACCTTCTCGTCCGCCACGCCTTATTGGTAATTATTTAATTGATCTTAATAAAGCAGGAGGATGCCCATTTCCTGCCCCGATGCCAGGGGGCCCTATCTGCAGCTCTGATCCTCTCCTACACCACAGCCCAAGCCTCGCAAATAGCATCCAGATGTTCTTACAATCACTGGCCCCCATGCTGGGCCCCAGGATCCTACAAATTGAACCCTGCCTGGACTCCTCTCCTTACGCGGCCTATTCAGCCTTCATCCTGGGCAGCATAACTCCCTGAACTGCTTCCCCTTCCGGGTGTGGTCCCTGCTTGGGACCTTTGGCTACTAGCCCTGGCCCACCTCCAGGCCAGTCGGAACCCCAGGCCCGCAGCTCTGGGTGTCCCTCGCGGTGGGCCCCTGGCCCTTTGACCCTTCCAGTCCTGGCCCCAACATTGACCAGTCAGGGGATGTCCAGACAGGTAAGAGTCTATGACCCCACCCTCTCTCTCTGGCGGCCCACCCTCCAGCCCCTACAAAGGGGTAACCCACCCAGTTGTGGGGAGTCCCCTGCCATAGTGGAACATCCCGCTGTCAATCATTCTGCTGTCAATCATTCTGAATGTTATGGCACAGTGGCAGTAACTTGATCAAAGCGAGAAAAATAGGTCACAGTGGAAAATTCCGCTGAGACAGAACCCAAGGACTATATGCTATGTCATGGAAAAGCACAGCTTTAGAAAAAGTTCCCGCCAACTGTATGCAGACCCGCACATCACAATTGGCTTCTTCCA
This sequence comes from Alligator sinensis, assembly GCF_000455745.1. Taxonomy (NCBI): domain Eukaryota; kingdom Metazoa; phylum Chordata; order Crocodylia; family Alligatoridae; genus Alligator; species Alligator sinensis. The sequence goes on along the minus strand of NW_005843877.1, from coordinate 20,381 downwards.
AATTATTCATATTTAGTGACTGGTGATTGGCCTTCTAGCTATATAAAAGGTAAATCAGTTTCCGCCCACGTCGGAGAACTCTGCATATTTCTCCACGTTGGAGAACTCCGCACATTGAGAACTCCGCATACACCTTGGAGTTGGAGAACTCGGAGAACTCGGAAAGCTACGCACATTTCTCGAGTTGAGAGAACTCGGAGAACCCCGCCCATTTCTCAGAGTAAAACCTGCGGACTGATCACCCGCCAGTGACTCCCCGTCATCGCCTCTCCTGACGTACCCCATACCCTGCTAGCTTGGTTCTGTTTCTTCGTTGCAACTGTAACCCAAGTCAGCATTCAGCCTACCTGTATTATAATCATCTACAGTGTAAGTAAAGCAATCTTAGTTTAACCAATACGCTTTGGTGCCTAGTTCCTCTCCGTCTGTCAAAAAGTACCCACCTGCCGTTTCGGGCTACTGGCCACAGCCCGGCCTGCCACTCGACCGCCACAGAGGCTAGGGATTAAGGCACCCCGACCCACATTTCACCAGGGTGGTTACTGCCCTGGTATTTCCTGGGGGCTCCTGCACCACTGAGAGCCCCACCAGGACACCCACTCCTGGCAGGGTGCAGTCTTAGGTCATGCCCAAGACCAGAAGCCTCCTGACCATCCCGTACAGCTCCTCCCTTATCTCCAGATGATACCAGCAGCCCTGCAGCCAGGTGATGTTGCCTGGCCTCCAGCAGCACAACTGCCCTGTTTATATGGGCAGCCCCAGATTCAAAATGGCTGCCC
>NW_005843877.1:17869-19549 GCF_000455745.1 Alligator sinensis | reverse complement strand
GTGGCAGGCACCCACAGTGTCCTGCCACACCATGGCAACATGCTTCTCTGGGCTGATGGGCTTCCACATGACAGTCCTCTGATGCTGGATGTGGGCTTCAGCAAGCTAACAATGTGGAAGAACGTCTCTTTGCTCATTCTGAATGTTTCCATTCACTGGTCATCGTTCCACGTTGACATGTCTATTCTTTCCCACCAGTTCAAGCTACTTTTGTGTGCCCATATCTCATGAAGCTTGCCCTGAATGTATGGCCAGGAAGCAGCTGTAGTCTTTGGCAACCACACTTTCTGTTTGTTGCAACACAAGAGCAGCTTTCCCACTTCAAATAACAGCATTCTCCTCACAGCAAACCTGCGAAGTTGGCTCTTCATGAGTTTTAAAATACCAGACCAGAGGTACATCAAGTTGCTGAATTCCACAGTAGATCCATACGTCTGCGATGTGAATGTTCAACAGCCTTCAAGATTAACCTCTGCTTTCTCTTTAATCCCTCAGGATTCGAGGAAGACACTGAATTTTGCCAGATTTGGGCCTGTGGAGTGACCTGTCCGAAACAGCCGCAAAAAGTCACTCTCCTAGATTAGCAAGAAACCACTCCTGTCTCTTACATGTCAATAGCTACTGAAACCATGTACTCCCTGCAACTGAAGGTCGACTGTATTTCTTGAAAAGAGCTGAGATGTTACCACATACCAAAAATGGTAGCCTGTGTGCTTGAACACACCATACATGTCCCAGACATGAGACAGATCTTCTGGACCACCCCCGTACCCCGACACACGCCCACACTGTAAGAGCGAGCCCTGATCATCCTTGTGGAAAATGTTCAAAAAAGACTTGTACGATCCGTATATCTAAAGGAAATGAGTGTCATTGAGTCATTCGAACAATTTCAGAGTTTTTTGCCTGAAGCAATCACTCAAGATTTTCAAGAATTTCCAGCAAAATAGTAGTGTGAGTATGTTTCAGAATGCCATGGCTTGTCCAACATAAAGCCCGCGGGCTGCCATGTGGCCTGCCAAGCCATTTTATTTGGCCCGCAGACCGGTGCAGGGCCCGGGCGGCCCCCGCGGCAGTGCCGGCGGAGCCGCCGCGGTGGAGCACGGATCCATGGCGGCAGCGGCAGTGGCAGTGAGGCAGCAGTGAGGCAGACAGGGCCAGCTGGCAGCGAGAAGAGGGGAGCTGCTTACCCCTGCGGGGCCTGGCTCATCAGTGAGCTGGCTCCTGCCGCAGCTGCCCCGAGGGCTGCGCAGCGCAAGGCTGCCCCAGCCGTGCCTGACTGGACGAGCTGGGGACGGGCTCCACCGTTTACCCCCAGCACGTGGCAGGGGGAGCTGCAGCATGGCCCGTGCCCTGCCCGCTTGCGTGGTGGCTGGAGGCACAAGATAAGTTTCCCGCGCGGAGCTGGGGGCGCCTCGGAGCCGGGCCGGGGCGGATGGAGGCACGGGGTAAGTTCCCGTGCAGAGCTGGGGGCGCCTCGGGGCCGGCCTGGGGCAAACGGAGGCACAGGGTAAGTTCCCATGTGGAGCTGGGCGCACCTCGGGGCCGGGCCGGGGCGAACGGAGGCACGGGGTAAGTTCCCGTGTGGAGCTGGGGGCGCCTCGGGGCCGGGATGAGGCTGTGTGTGTGTGCGCGTGCGGGCATGCATGTGCATGTGTGTGTGCTTCCCAGCACATCCCA
>NW_005843877.1:14088-16854 GCF_000455745.1 Alligator sinensis | reverse complement strand
CAACACATCTCCACCACCCCAACTATTACTACACCCCACAACAGAGCCATCAGCATTCCTGGATCTTACAGCTGCACCTCCAGAAATGTAATATACCTCATCCAATGCACCAAATGCCCAGATGGAAAATACGTAGGAGAGACCAAACAACAACTGTGCACCAGAATGAACGCACACCAGAAATCTATCAAAGACAGAAATACCCAATTACCTGTGGGGGCACATTTCTCACAAGAAAACCACTCTCTCTCCAATCTCTCAGTCCTGATCCTCAAAGGAAACTTACACAACACATCCCAGAGACGAGCCTATGAACTCCACTTCATCAACCTCCTGGATACTAAAAATCATGGACTAAATATAGACGTTGGATTTATGACACATTATAATCTGCCTGACAACTAACTCCCCAGCCCAGCCTCTGGCTTCTTTACTTTTCATTCCATCCAAGAAGAGCACACACCAACTGCTGAAACTTCCTTAGCCTGACGAAGGATTTTTGAACCCGAAAGCTTGCTTAATAACTATTCTCCAACTATTTGGGTTGGTCTAATAAAAGATATCAGATTCACCCAAGGAACCTTGTCCACATAACTTAGATTAATTCTGCCTTGGGCTTTTTGAATATCTGTACTTAGCCAAGGTGTCCACTCTCCTTCCCTGTTTTGCATTTAGCCCCCTTGTACTGAGAAGAGAGCTTTTCAAAATACATCCACCTTGGTTAGGAAAGTCAATGAGACCTTGAGCATGCTGGGAGGGAGAGGAAAATGTTGGAGGCTGGCAGCCTAAGGGCCCTGAGGAGAGTGTTTGGAGGAAACTCTCTCTGTGAACAGGAACAGAGTTTGATAGATTGAAACAGGTTGTCCTATTGAAACACTGACTGATTAGCAAGGATCCAGGTTTTCCGTTTCCCAAGGAAAAATGGAGAAGATCATGGACATTTCCCTTTGCCAGAGGAAACCGTGAATTTCTCATTTTCCTGGAGAAACCCATGGATTTTGCTGTTTTGCAAAGAGCTCTCTGCAGGCTGGCAGAGTTCTAGCTTGGTTGAAATCAAAATTCAGGATGTAGGTTAAGGAGTGGGTTAAGTCCTGCCCTGACTCCCCACTGGCATTTGAGGTTGCACTTGGCATATGATGGCAGCACCTGCACATGTCAGGCTGTACCTTACATATTATGACTATACCTGATGGGTGGGTGTCCATATTGATACCACAGTATTATTACATAGTAATAAAATGGTGATTTTGACCTGGTGAGTTGTGTTTAACTTCACCTGTCTCTGCCAAACTAGTTTTTTCTATGACTAAAATTAATTTTGGCTCTATTAGCTACAGGGCCTACGCTACGCTCAAAAAATGGCGAATCAGAGGAAACAAAAAATTGATGCTGAATGTCGAGTTTTCAAAGATAGTTAGACCACTGATTTTTTTGTTATTGAACAAAACGGGAACATCCTGTGTCTGATTTGCCAAGAGAAAGTAGCTGTCTGCAAGGAGTACAATGTGAAGTGACATTATTGTACAAAACATGCAAAGAAACTTGACAGCCTGGTGGGTCAGATTAGAATTGATCAGGTGAACTCTCCAAAACAGAGCATGACCGGGCAAGAGTCTTTTTTCAAAGCTGCGAAGCAGAATTCTGAGGCAGCGACCAAGATCAGTTTGAAGTGACATTATTGTACAAAACATGCAAAGAAACTTGACAGCCTGGTGGGTCAGATTAGAATTGATCAGGTGAACTCTCCAAAACAGAGCATGACCGGGCAAGAGTCTTTTTTCAAAGCTGCGAAGCAGAATTCTGAGGCAGCGACCAAGATCAGTTATTGATATCCGAGGCAATAGCTAAGAGAGGGAAACCATTGTCTGATGGAGAATTTGTGAAAGATTGCTTGGGCATATTTACATCTGAGGTATTCCCTGATAAACAGTCAATGGTGGAGACAGTTGCTAGAAGAGTAGACAACATGGCATCAAACATTGACGATTCACTGATGAAAAGACTCAGTGCCTGTCAGTTTTACAGCTTGGGGGTTGACAAAAGCACAGATGTGAGTGATACAGCTCAAATGGCAATCTTTGTATGAGGAATAACCAAACAATTCCATGTTGTTGAGGAACTGCTCGACTTATGTCCAATGAAAGGCAAAATGACAGGACATTTTCAATGAAGTGAAACGTGTCTTGTTGAAATTCAACCTTCCAGAGGACAAACTCTGTGGTCTAGCAACTGAGGGAGCCCCTGCGATAATAGGCAAGCACAATGGATTTGTCAGTTTACTGGTCAAGTCAGTGCCTCAGGATGTCATCGCACATCACTGCATCATTCACCAGGAACAACTGTGTGCAAAGGCCCTGGAGATGAAACATGTGATGGAAAAGGTTGTTTCTACAGTCAATTTCATAAGGTCAAAGGGGCTTAATCATAGACAGTTCCAAGTATTTCTTGCTGAGATAGGATCAGACCATGATGATGTTATTTACTTCTGCCAAGTTCGTTGGCTCAGCAGGGCAGCCACACTAGCCAGATTCTGGTCACTGCTTGACGAATTAAAACCTTCATGATGAACAAAGGAAAAGATGTCAGCTTCATGGACAATGATGCATGGCTGAATGACTTGGCATTCCTAGTTGACATCACCAAGTATCTTGGAGATTTGAATCTAAAACTACAAGGGAAGGATCAATTTGTCAACAGACTGTATGAACACATCCAATCCTTCATTCATAAGCTGGAATTGTTACAGATACAGTTGAATAAAAAGAA
>NW_005843877.1:9688-13925 GCF_000455745.1 Alligator sinensis | reverse complement strand
CTCTTTCCCAAATCTATCGAATCATGCACTTCGGTTCACTGCACTGTTTGGCAGCACGTATTGCTGTGAACAGCTTTTCTCAAGAATGAAGAACATAAAAACAAAATCAAGATAACTTTTGACAGATGGACATTTATCTGGAATACTCCGCATCGCCACATCAAGTGTGCCAGCAGATATAGATAACTTGTGCAAGCAAAAACAATGCCAGACATCACGCTAAAGAAATCAGTGTTCATTTTAGTTTTCAGAAAGTTAGTAAGAGTAGACTTGTACACATTGTTTTTACACTGTGCAGATGTGTTACTAACAAGTTATTAATTCAATAAAAGTAAATCTTCTTGAAGATTATTTTCAAAAATGCCCGTATTTTGTTGCTTTGATTAGTTTCCACTCTGGCTGATATCTTTTCCACATTTGATCTGCCGACTTGCATTATGCGTTTTTCGTTCATTGAGAAGTGAGTAGAAGCAAAAGTGTTTATTTTAGTCAAGTGTTTGGTATTATTTCATTTTTGCTTTTACACTGTTTTTATTTTGGCTTTTAAACCACATTTCCAGACCCATTTCATTGTCACTTCCTGCAACTTCTTTGGTATCAAAGGTCACGTGACATCACTTCCTGGTGTGATGTCACTTCCTGTGAGGTCTTTGAATATGGCTCGCCAGCCCACTAGGTGATAAAAAGTTCGCGATCCGACCCCACATTCAAAAAGGTTGGAAACCCCTGGGCTTGACTATCAAAAATGAAGAATTGCCTCAAATATCTGGAGATTGGACAAATCACACTTCTTTTATGCCTCTCTTGATAAAAGGTTCACACGTCCCAGAACAAGTCCTAACAGGAGGCGCAGGCTGTAGTATCATCTGCTCTGCTTTACGTTTTGTTGGCCATGAAGGGGAGCAAAAAAAGTCACATTTTGAAAAATGTGATGAATCCTTTGCAGGGACGGGGACTGAACTGGACTTATGCAGAAGTTGAAGCACTGATTAACATTTGGAGTGAAGGGAGCGTCATGACACAACTGGTTTACATCTCTATTTCTGAACAATTAGAGCAACTTGGCATCAAACCCGAATGGGAACAGTATCACAGTAAGATGAAGGCCTTAAAGTGTGCCTTCCATCACGTAAAGGACAATAATTCTCGTCCAGTGCCTCACATAGAACGATTCCAACCTTGTGCCGCCCTGCACCAAAAATCAGCTACCTCTGCAGGTGGCTGTGGCAGCCAGCCCCTGCCGCCTTACAAAGATGGTTGGGTGAAAGATAATAGGCTGTCAGTGGTAATTCTTGAAGTGGCAGTCCTGTTAAAATAATTTAAGAATGACTCACTGAGGAGTGCCTGTGAGCAAGAAAGACTGTCACTGTCTGAGACTGTTGATTGGCACAAGTGAGAAGGTGAGAGAAGTGTGATGAATGAATGAGGTGGAAGTGGCTTTGTAATGGTGCGCTGCTGTGGGTGATCGTTGCATGGTGTTGTGCGTTGGTCTTCACTCTGATCGTGGAGGTTCAATGAGCTAAGCAAACCTTTGACAGTGAGGGTGCCATAGAGCTGGCCTAAAACCTATCCCCAGCGGCCTCCATTCCTGAGACTCCACCTGTCCTCACCACTGCTGGTCTCCTGGTTGTGATCTCCCTGTGAGAGTGGTTAGGGTTGGCCACTGGCGATGCGTAGGGGGTGCACGTGTACCTCCTGAGCTTGGCAGTGCACCCCCTGCAAAAAGCGCCACTGACAGCACCTGTGGGTGGTCGCCACTCGCTACACCCCGGTTCCCGCCAACACTGACGGCAGCGTCCACTGACTGTCCCCAGTCGCCACTGGCCACCACCGATGTTGCTGGCAGCATCTGCAGGTGGTCACCACCCACCTCCACACCACCAACACTGCTGCAGCCACCTGTGGGAGCTCTCCGCCGCCATGCTCCCACTGCCGACACCACTGTCACCACCTGCAGGAGCTCGCCATGGCCCCCCAGCCTCCAGGGCCATGTGGCATTTATGGGATTGGCTCCCCGGATTTTCTCTTCCCAGGTGCATGTTGTGCTTAAGTAGCAGCCTTCTGCCTTCTGGTGTAAGTATCACCCACGCTCTCCCTCACCCCTTTCTCCTCCCTTCCCTAAAGCGGAACGTAAGCTGCCACCAGATAATCACCCTTAGAGTGATCTATGCTCACTATGATCCAGGACAGTGGAGATCCAGTGTTTAATAAAGTTTTGCTTCTGAGGTTATAGTGTTTTATTGAGCCCCCATAAAAACTGAATTGCAAGATAGGTATTAAGATTAGTTAGGTAAAGATTTTAGGAGTTATAGGAATAGTTTTATTGTGTGTGTATTTGATTTCTAGTTAGTGTTATTTGATGTACCTGTTGTTTAAATTATTCATATTTATCTACTATTAATAAACTGATTAATTCGTTTCAGTTACACATCACTGTGTGTGTTTCCTTATTTAGTCATAGTACAAGCAGTTGCCAGATTGATAAAGTGATAGGGCTGTGCGATTTGAATCGCTGTTTCGTTTCATTTCATCCGAAACTGTTTCGAGTTTTGACTCTGTTTTGGTGTTTCGGCCATAAGCTATAATGGTGAATGACGAAAATGCCTATAGCTTTGTAATTTCTTGCCTGATTCTGATGAAAACTGCAGTAATGGTAGCCCTTTCTGAGAGCAAGAAGCCTGTCAAGCTTCAAGGAGATAGGTGCAGGGGTTTCTGGGAAACTGCACCTGAAGGTGCTGACAAGCAAAACTCATGACATGTGACTTTCTGTGTCTGTTAAGGTGGAGCAGAGTGAAAACAGCAGGCATGGTAGCCCCTGCTGAGGCCATAAAGCCTGCCAATGCTCTGGGTGACCTCATTCGCTTTGGGAACGTACCCCTGTGTGCCCGCCTTTCCCCCACTGTTCCAGGGTAGCCTGCTTTTGCTTCGGGAGGAAGGGGGTCTTCGAACGACAGGGGGACTTCTTTTTGGGCATGTTCCCACTGGTGCCAGGCTGAGGAGGAGCAAGGGCAAGGGGGTGGTGCTTGCAGAGATGGATCAGCATCCCCATGGTGCTCATGCATTTCAACAGTGCAGGCAGGTAGCATATGTGGGATCATCTGCCAGATCAAAATGATCTCAGACCACACTACCCGCACGCTTCTGGGGTGCAGGTGGGGCTCCTGCATTATCCCCCTCCTCAGCAGGCAGAGGCACAACAGGAGAAGGAGCTGAGCCAGCTGCCCCCACAGCCTCCTCCACAATCCCTTCTGGGGAAGGGAACCTGGCTCTAGGGGAATTTTGAGGGGTGTGGAGCACAAACTCTGCTTCCCGCTCCTCCCCAGAATTTCTTGTACTATCAAGCTGAGGTCCCCTACTTCAAGATTGAGCTCCTCTAAGATGAGAGTGGGCGGCTCGTGCTGGGATCTGCAATTGGGGTGGAGTAGACTGTGCTGCTGGTGCTGCTTGTTGTCATGCTGCTGGTGCTGGGGTTTATTATCACAGCTGGTGTCAGAGGGGGTGCAGCTGCAGCCACTGCTGCGACCTCCTTGCTCCCAGTAGGTGTCCGAGGGGGTGCAGCTGGAGCCGGGGGGCAGCCCCAGCCACTGCTGCGACCTCCTTGCTCCCAGTACCAGCCGAAACCTCATGGCTGGTTGAAAAGAGGTGTCTCAGCTTGGGTGGTGGGAAATTGACACCTCTCCCTCTGCCCCATCTAACTCCCCTCCCATACTTGGCAGCACCAGCCTTTTCAGCACGCTTCATATTTTCCTGTGCTGGAAAAGGTGTTTGACTATCTGTACTGTGTGTATATGTAGCAGTGCCCAACAATCACACTGTCAGGCAAAACACAGATTTCTTTCTCTTCAGGTAAAAAAAAAAAAAGAATAATTTCAGAGGAATGGATATATGGAAGAAAAAGAAATAATATTGGGATAACAATAGCAGTATTGAAATTAGGCTAGTATAATAGCTAAACTGTCAGTGTAAGCTGTATCCTATCCAATCCTTTGCAAGTAGAAGACACACTCGCTAGCGAGACAATAGCAGCTAGGAAGCAGCCAGAGTCAGTGCCTTTCAGATGCTGCTCTTGGGTGAGAGAGGCTGACAAAAGCTGATGGCTTAGGCACTCACAGGCTTATATGCTGTTTTTAAACTTTTTAGTTCCCTCCCCCAGAGCACTGGGATTAGAAGGGACCTCAGGGACAGTTGGCAGCCACTGACCAGCTACAGATGTCAGTCTGTTCTCCCCTTTCCCCCC
>NW_005843877.1:1874-9678 GCF_000455745.1 Alligator sinensis | reverse complement strand
TTCCCTGCAAGCCCAGCTTTGGAACACCTCTGAAACGTCGAAACATCTTCTAAACGTTTTGACTTGTTTCATTTTGTTTCGAACATTTCCACATGCCTTCCCTTTCATTTCTGATTCGGAGTTTTGAGCATTGAAACACTTGAAACGTTGCCAAAACGGCGGTCAAAATTTTGCACAGCCCTAGCGATTATAGATACGCCTGGTCAATCCATTAGCCACTTGGGGGGGCCAATGATCACCCGACTTGGAACCAAACTATTGGGTCAGTTGTTAATTGGACAGTGCTAATTAGGCGCTAATTAAGTCCAGGACCAACAGCTTTGAACTACCCCAATGAGAGCAGTTCCTACTAAACAGGTTCAGGACAGGCCAAGGCCCCCGAGCAGCCAACCTTCACTGCTGGAGCCTCAGTGCTAACCCATCATGCACTTGTGGAGAGACACAAACAGTGCCGCACATCACCAAGGAGTGTCCTTTCTACAAACTAAGAGGTGGATTAATATCTTTGAACGCAGCTAACAAGGAAGATACTGCTCGGATTTGAGGATTTAGATTTGCTAAATAAATAAATGCTAGGATTCATTAATTATTCCCTCGTTAACAGTTCTTGTCCAGTATTGTTGAACCGTGAATTGCAGCTCCTCTGGACCGGGTGGTGAACTTTTGAACCAGTGACCCAGTTTTCTTCTGTGGGCATGCTCAGTTAGAGCAATATTTGGCAGGAAGTCTCTGAGGTGTTTTAAGAGACTCCAAATTGGTACATTTGAAGGACAGGTAAAAAGCCAAGTGTACTGGAGTGCTGAATGCACAGGCAAATGTCATGTGCACCTGTACGTCTGATTGGTGCAGGTGTGAGTAACAGCTGCCTGCCCGTGAGTGACCTGAGACAGATCTGAAGAGATCTGCGTCCCTGTCCCTGCTTGTGTCTTCTGTGTGAGTAAGCTGCAGTGTCTGGTTGTGTGACTGGAGGGCCCGGGAGGCCAAAGGTCATACCAATTTGGTTTGGGTCTGTCTTTGGTTGGAGTCCCAGGAGACCAAAGGTCATCACAGCTTAGCGTGTCAGCAGCACGGCAGGTGATCAGCGATGTGACCTAGGGCGAGTGAGCCTGCTGTCCTACCTCTCAGAAGCAGCTGGAGGAGCAACTGGCTTTGACTGGAGAAGCATTCAAAGTGAGAGTGAAGGGGAGTGGGTGAGTTTGAGAGAGAGGGTGGGTGAGGACCAGGGTGGTCTATCCCCTCTCTGTGTGTTGTGTTTCAGGTGAAGGCCTGTTAACACCAGGTTGCTTGGCAATGCCTCCTAGTGACATCATGGTACAATTGACACGCATGCATTCATGACTAGAGAAGCAATGGTTCCACGACCCTCAATGATATCATGACCCACTTTCAGATGAAGAACACGCACAATACCCCTATGTTATATTACGTCTTTTGGCGGGAGTTGTAATAAGCTGTACCTGAAGTACCGAGACTCCTGTATGGTCAGTTCATGATTGACATACGATTCACGGCTTGATTTGATCTGTGATTGTACGAGTTGCTGGGATGTTGATGGACATATGACAAGAGTGGGACGATTTTATGGTATAAAAGGTATGTGCATTTGGGCTTGGACTACCTAAAGGGAGGTTCCAAAGAGGATGGAGCTACACTGTTCTCAGTGGTGACAGATGACAGAACAAGGAGCAATGGTCTCAAGCTGCAGCAAGGGAAGTTTAAGTTAGATATTAGGAAACAATTTTCTCACTACAAAGGTAGTAAAATACTGGGACACGTTACCCAGAGAGGTGATGGAATCTCTATCCTTGAAGTTTTTAAGCCCCAGCTAGACAAAGCTTTGGCTGGGCTGATATACTTGCAGATGGTCCTGCTACGAGCAGGGGGGTGGACTAGATGACCTCCTGAGGTCCCGTCCAACCCTAATTTCTATGATTTCATGATTACCCTAACATTTGCATTCTTCAGATAAGACCTCAGCTAGATCTTTGTTCATGAAAAGTAAATTTCTCAACACAATTATGACAATACTCAGCAGTAAATGAGAACTGATTCTTCATTAAATGACAACTGATTTTTCAGGTGAAACTACGAGTAGAGTCCACAGAATTCATAGTGATAATGGGTACAGAGCAGCATGCTTCTATTGGGGTTTCAAGCAGTTACCGTATTTTCTCACATATAGCCTGCACACTGATATAACACGCACCAATGTATAACCCGCGGGAAATCGTATTTTCGGGAAATAGTCCATGTATAGACGGCACCCATGTATTCCCCGCACTTGATAGTGTTGGTAACGGGGATGATTTTAAGCCTTTTAAGCCTAAGAGGTACTCTGCCTACTACAGGCCTTTATACAGTAACGTGTAGTTGTTAATTACCAGAATGTTCGCCATTTGAACGCTAATTATGACTGTCAGTTTGTAACATCTGTTCAAGTATGTTTAGAAACTCGAGTCAGTAAAGATGACCGGCTGCCTACAAATTTACCTGACCTCCTGACCTCCCTAGCTCACTAATTTCATGTATAGTTTTAGCTACACGTAGAATATATTATAGATAACAGCATTTCTAACAATTTTAGTATAATTAATGGTAGACTACATTAATAAAATAAGCAAAATCAGTTGTTGTCCACATGCCTTAATTAGTAAGCAACATATGAAGCTGAAATGAATGACCTTGTGGTAGGTTGTTGCGAATATTCAGACTTCAAAAGACATGTGAAGTCTCTTTTAAATCTGGATTTACGCAGTTCCCGGGGTAATTACACGACTAGCGCAGGGTTCGATCCTACCCTTGCATACTTCATTTGAAAATGCCCAAGAGAAAATCGTACACATTTGACTTCAAATTGTCTGTTATCAATTACGCCAAGAAACATGGCAATTGCGCAGCTGGTCGAGAATTCTCTGTCGATGAAAAATCAGTGCGAGAATGGCGAAAAGAAGACATTTTGAAAACTCTGAATCCGAAAAAGAGCAGTCACAGAGGTAAGCATTGTAAATGGCCAACTCTAGAAGCTAACCTGAAAAAGTGGGTTGTTGTGCAACAAGAAAGCAACAAAGTTGTGTCAACCATTGCTATTCGGCAGAAGGCCCGCGTGATGGCAAATGAGGTGAAAATAACAGACTTTAGGGGTGGATGCAATTGGGTACATAAATTTATGCGCAGAAATAATTTAGCTGTTCATTCACGAACTACCATAAGGCAAAAACTGCCAGATGACTGGAAAGAAAAATTAACAACACTTCGCGATGTTGTGCGTAAGGAGTGCAGAGTGCATAATTTATGTCCTGCAGACATAATTAACACGGACGAAGTACCGATTTCGTTCAACATCCCAGCAACTCATACAGTTGATCAACATGGTAAAAAGACTATTGCAATATCAACAACGGGCCATGAACGAACAAATTTCACCGTTGTGCTAGTGTGCACCGCGAGTGGTGTAAAGTTAAAACCGATGGTTATTTTCAAATGGGTAACGACGCCCCGAGAAAAGATCCCAAATGGAGTTGCAGTTATTTGCAATAAGCAAGGGTGGACAAACGAGGATATAATGAAAGAATGGACAGAACGCTGTTTTCGAACATGACATGGCAGGGTTTTGCACCTAAATCTTTGCTAATTTTTGATGAGATGGCAGCTCATAAGCACTCTAGTGTTCAGAAACAAATAAATAAAGCCGGAGCGCATATTGCTGTCATTCCTGGAGGACTAACCTGTAAGCTCCGACCATTGGATATCTCCGCCAACCATTAGTTCAAATGTTTCAGGAGTGGGAAAAATGGATGAGCCAGGGTGTTCATTCATTCACCCCATCTGGAAAACAGCGACGAGCCACCTATATAGAAGTTTGTAACTGGATCGTTGTGGCCTAGAGAGCTGTGAAACCAAGCTCTATAATCAACAGCTTCTTTAAAGCTAGAATCCTGGATGGCGCATCGGGTGAGGAGTCAGACTACACCGATTTGGAAGACGACACTAATGAACTTGATGACACTGCTTTTGTAGATGCATATTTCGGCGAATCAAGTTATGATACCGACTTTGAAGGTTTTCCAGCCAGCGAAGAAGAGGCGCCCAATTGGGTTTGAACATTATTTAGACATTTATATGTTCATTAAAGACTGTTTTAACGTTTGCAATAAAAAATGTGATTTTGTAGCATAAATTTTTTTACTATTAACGTTGTGATAGCACACCTTTAACCAGTAGCTAAGCAACACTTCCCTGCTTTTCCTATCTGGCGTCTTATTTACTTTTTGAGCTACATTAACAGTTTAAAAAATACTGGTACATTTAACAATCCATCTTTTATTTATAAATTGAAACAAACTATATGTATTTGTATTTATAATTCAGTCAATTTAATGAATTCAAATTCTTTCCATTGGCATTGGATGGAAATACTATTCAAACAATTATTAATATACTTATTAACTACACTTGTTTTTGCATAAATGGCTCTGCATAGCCCGTACCCTTGTATAGCCCACACCCATCCGTCATGATTGTAAAAACTTAAATAACCCGCGGACTATATGCGAGAAAATACAGTAGTTACCATGATAGCACCATTCATTATAACAACATTTTCAAGAAAGAACCAAAGAAGAATTTAATAGTTTACTTCTATAACTATAAATACCAAGCTGGGGGAAAAATCAGGTTTCTGCCAATTTTAGATCTTTTATGCTGCAAAAAGTCCTTTTTAATACAAGTTTTTTAGGTAGGATCTTTCCTGCCATCTTCATTCCAAGCCTCCATATTTTTTGTCTGAAGTCTTTTGAACTTGATAGCCTTGCAGCTGGGTACAGGGTAACCAATTTTGGAATGGATAAATGGAGTAGATCAGAAATATGAACTTCCACTTCTACCCAGGATAACTTTTACAACCTTTTCTCCAATGCCTGGTGACGGGTGTTTGTGCCCAAAAGCTTGCAATTAAAGACTTTTTTTGTAAAAGTCTTGTTGGTCTAATAAAAGATATTCTCTCTACTACGAGTCCTGATTGCCTAAATGGAGTAGAGAAATTTATTTGCTATAGTCTTGTATGTTTAACAAAATGGGAATTAGGCAAATGTTTTCCTGAATATTAATGAAAACCATGTGCTCATATGCAAAACCCATTGTCCTAATAGTTGTCTAAAACCTGTTCTTCACAGTTCCCAAAATCATCTAATATGTGTGGATGCAGCTCCAGAGCAATCTGGATTGCACTGGGTCTGCACTTAAACAGGGATCCACCGCAGTGGAAGGAGAAATGGAAAACACCCATGGTCCTCAAGCACTGTGGCATGGTAAAAGTAATCGATTCATAGGCAAGGAAATCTTGGTCCAAGTATCTGTAGTAATACGTGGACCCAAAGATAGGCAAGCACTATATATGCTTGTGATAGTACAACAGGGAGCAGGGGACGTGGATGGGAAGCAATGTGGATAAACTATAGCAATGTAGATTTAAGTTATATCTCCGGAAGGGGCTGGGGGGAAGCTTTCTAACTGTAAGAACAGCAGGATGCCACAAAGTGTGAGGAGATAAGTGCAAGCCTAAACTCATCCCTGTCTGGTTGCTGACCAACTCCCACTGCAAGGAGATAAGCACTGTAGTAATCAAAAGTTTTTGAACCGTGGTGCTACTCAATTCAGAAAAATTACAGAGGGATGTCTCAAATCAAGCAAGAGGTGCCTTGAGTCTAAAAAAATTGAGAACCATTGTTGTAGCATCTATTTAATTGGTGGTTTTCAAGACCCTGAGATGGTATAGGAATAGAGCATTCTGCATCTGTAGAAAGAATCAGACTAGATGACCCTCAAGATCTCTTCCAGCCCTATGACTATGTACACAGTGGAATATGAATTTCATTTAACTTTCTAAATGACCTACTGTACCCTGTCATAGCTCTACCTCATTTGTCACACCACAAGTCACCATTGTAGCATTTACATTACAGAGATGTATTGCAGGTGCTTTATAGAAAAGACAGAAGGCCTGTGATCTGCACTGCACGCTTATGAAAGCGTATATATTGCCTGTCCAAAACTTGTTCCACTTTTTAAGTTAAATTACCATCTCCTACTACCTGGCTGGATTTTATTTTCCTGTCTATAGCTACAGCTACTGAAAGACTCCCACATTTCCTCAAATACACCACATCAATATCTGAGACTGATCACGCGAATGTCTAAAATAAATCTGACTTTTATCTGACACAGTACTATAGTTTCACACATTCCTGCAGGAAAAACCTCCTATTCTAAAATATTCCCTTATGTCTTTGTTTGCAGCACTCTCTAATAATATGAGAAAGAGCTGGAGAGGAATCAGGGCTTAAACTGCAATAAAAAACTATGAGGCCTCATCTGCAGCATCCCGCATTTTGTCTCCAGTCACTACACTAATTGGAAATTTAGCTCCAACATTTGCTTCAGCAGATTTCAAGTAATTTTCAAGAGCAGGTTGGACACTCGGCTGTGTTGGTTGTCAGGGATTACCCTGCCTTGATTATACAGCAAGAGAACTGAACCAAGAGTTCTGGAGTTTTGCATTTCTTTTTTGTCTCAGACCAACATGGCTACCAAATATATCCTTGATTATATGGCTGCACTTCTGAGGTCTTCCAGTCCTAGTTTCCTATGATCCTACATGGAGGTATATAGCACCTTGAGCCCTCTTCTGTAGAGCTACTCTCAGGTCCTTTTCTCTAGGGAATGGAAAATATAAAGATGCAGTGTGTGCATTGCTCCCCCAGTGCCATAAAAACAGGCGGGTGGGAAGCCTCTTTGGACTGCAGACAAGTTCCTTTCTGAGCCTGTGAGAGCATGAAGGTGCCAGATGCTTCCTAAGAATGCTCTTTCGACATCAGCTCTCAACCTTCCTAAAACTCAAGGCACCCCTTGGAAAATGCCAGCTCTTCCTTTTCACTATTTTGTTGCATACAGAAAAATAGTAGGGCAGTTTCTTCTGTTGCAAAGATCTCAGATACACCACAGCTCCAGATTCCTATTGGTGATCTCTGTGTTTCCTTGTGTCACACTGGTACTGAGCTAACACCACGTGGCACCCTCCAGTCTCTCAAGGCACATGAGGGTGCTGCCACACCCTGGCTCAGAATCATTCTTCTAAATCCATTCCCTTCTTTCCCCCATAGCTTTTTTCTCCTCGTTTTTGTTTTGTGGGGGTTTTTTTGAGGGGTTGAGACAGAACACACCAGAAGGCAGCCTTTTCAGAGGATTACTTCACCAAAAGAAAGGGAAATCAGCCAAAAAAGCTGGGACCAGAGAGGAGGGGATGCCTCAGGAGGCCCCCTGCTCCTTGCCCTGTTGCCTCCCACCTGCCTGCCCCTGCCAGAAGAGGCCTGAGGGACTTTCCACGTCTTCCCTAAGAGAGAGAGCATGTGTGCTAAATTCATGCTGCGTCAGCGGAAAGCAATCATCCCCTCACCGCAGCCCCACGCTGCAGCAAGGCACCCCACCCCAGCCCTGGTCCCACGTGTCGCGCCCTCATGGTCAGCTTGCAGCCTTCCAAAACCCGCCCCACCGGCCCCTTTATGACGTCCACCCCGCGCGGCCTCCCCACCAATCCCAAAGCGCAATGTGGCTCCTCCGGGCAGGAAAGCCCCGCCCCATTCATGCCCCTCCACCAATCCCCGCGGTACTTCCCGCCTTCTTTGTTCCCTCCCGCCCCCCCGGGCTTTTTGCACCAGGAGACTAGTGGCAGGTGGTGATTGGTGGGGTCCGGCAGCCAATCAGGGAGGGGCACCTCAGAACAGGCGCCTGTTTCCCCTCCCTTCCTTCC
>NW_005843877.1:0-1709 GCF_000455745.1 Alligator sinensis | reverse complement strand
CGGGTCCGCCACCGCCTCGGGCCGGGGGTGGGCTGGGAGTGGGAGTCTCCCGCGGATGTGGTGTCTGGCGGAGAAGAGGTTAATGCATCCTTAATTATCATTATTTATTATAATGTAGTTATCGCTTGCTACTTATAATCTAGTCACTTAACGTTTGTATTATGACGTGTGTATGTTGTTTAGTCGATTTAACTTAACTATTTCTTATGCTCTTTAATATTGTTTTTTATTTATTATGATCTGTTTATTGTTTATTTTTCTATTTACCATGTGTTTCTTTTTATTTATTATTAGTTTTGTTTGTTATTATTTTATTTGTTGTTTTATTAATACTTTATTACTTAATTATCAGGGATCCTGGTTTTCTCTGGATTACAAAAAAAAAAACCCGATTTTTTTTTTTTTTTGGATTAACAAAATCCCCAATTTTCAAATTAAAGAAAAGTAACCCCAAAACCTACATTTTTCTGTGATAAAAGTGAAACACCACTAATATTAGATGTCTGATATATTAGTGATGTTTCATTTTGCTCAAAGAAAAAAGTAACCCCAAATCCACATTTTTCTATGATTTTTTTTTTTTTTAAATGAGACGCCATTAATATTAGT
Organism: Alligator sinensis; assembly: GCF_000455745.1. Lineage (NCBI taxonomy): Eukaryota > Metazoa > Chordata > Crocodylia > Alligatoridae > Alligator > Alligator sinensis. The sequence goes on along the minus strand of NW_005843877.1, from coordinate 1,100 downwards.
GGTGCTTCATTTTGATCACAGAAAAATGAGACTTTGGGGTTACTTTTCTTTAATTTGAAAATTGGGGATTTTGTTTTTATCAGAGAACCAGGATCCCCGTTTTATCACTTATTATTTTATAATTTATTTATTTATTGTTTATGCATTACTTGTTACACTCTTTTATTGGTTCAAATCCCAGCCATCATTTGAATAACTTGTGCAGTGATCAGGGTGGTTAGTAAGAACAAAGTCCTAGTGCATGTGTCCAGCCCACCTGTTTTCTGCTGTTCTTGGGTGCCAGTCCTTAGTTCCTTTAGCTGCATTCTGGCAGCAACATTTAACTTCTGATGGAAGCCTTCAGCTGTGCCCTTGTTGCCAAGAAGGCTAACAGCATACTGGGCAGCATCAGCAGGAGTATTGCCAGCAGATGTAGGGAAGTGATTGTTATTCCCCTCTGTTTGGCTTGGGTGAGGCCACATCTGGAGTACCGTGTCCAGCTTTGGGCCCCCCCACTGCAGAAAGGATGTGGACAAACTGGAGAGTGTCCAATGGAGGGCAACAAAAATGGGTAGGGGGCTGGGGGACATGACTTATGAGGAGAGGCTGAGGGAACTGGGCTTAGTTAGTCTGGAGAAGAGAAGACTGAGGGGGGACTTAATAGCAGCCTTCAACTACTTGAAGAGGGGTCCAAAGTGGATAGAGCTAGACTCATCTCAGTGGTGGCAGATGACAGAACAAGGAGCAATGGTCTCAAGTTGCAGTAAGGGAAGCTTAGGTTAGATATTAGGAAGAATGTTCTTACTAGGAGGGTAGTAACACACTGGAACCAGTTACCCAGAGAGGTTGTGGACTCTCCATCTTTGGAGGTTTTAAGACCTGGCTAGACAAAGCCTTGGCTGGGATGATCTAATTGGGGATGGTCCTGGTTTGAGCAGGGGGTTAGAGCAGTGATTCTCAACCTTTTTTTTTTTGGACCAGGTCCCATATGTAAACATCAATTATCAGTCCCAACTCAGTAAATAATATAAGTAGAAAACAACCCCTGGCCCTGCCAGTCTCCCTCACTCTTGACTCACTGTCCCCCCCACCCCCAGGTCCTGTGGGGTAGGGGGCGGGGG
>NW_005843876.1:33007-34400 GCF_000455745.1 Alligator sinensis | reverse complement strand
CGGCGGGAGCAGCCGAGCGCCCGGCCTGGGCAGCAGCGGGGAGCGATGGGAACGCCGCCGGGGCCTGGGGGCCGGCCCCCTCACGCCCCCCGCCAGCAACCAGGTGAGGATGCCGGCGCGGCCGTCCTGCACCCGGTGTGGGCCTGTCCGCCCGGCACAGACACGGACACGCGGCGTCTGCCGCGGGCCTGTCGTGCTGCCACGGTGGCAGCCCGTGCCGTCCTGCACGTCCCCCGCGCCAGCGCTCGCTGCCCGTCCTCGTCCCCGTGTGCCCGTCCCGGGACAGGAGACCTGCCTAACCCAGGCCTGTGTGCTGCTGCGACGCCCTGAACCGGAGCAGACCTGGGCGCTGTCGGCGCGCACAAGCTGCTCAGGCTGGTGGCCCAGGCGAGGCTCGATCCCCGGGCCAGGGAAGGGGCGCGCTCTCACCACCCGCCAGCAGATAGTGCTTAGGGATCGTTTAAGCACAACTCACCCTTGAAGAGACCGTGAAATACAAACACAGACAATTCAAGCGTCCTAAACTCAAAGTTTACCTTTATTTGTACAACAAGTATTATCTCAGTAGTTTCTCTATTCACAGAGACTAAACGCTGAGTACAAAATGAAAAGTTCATATAACAGTGAAGCTATTCAGAACTTTATGCTGAATATAAAAGACAACTTTAAACAATGCTGTAATTCACCACTCTATAAAAAGGTGCAGCTTTAAGGCATAAAATACAACAAGCCACCCTAACAGAGGGTCGTTCTCTGCTTCCCAGCAGCAAAAGCTTTGTCCTTTGGTGCAGAAATCTCCCTTCCACAACATGGTGGTGGGGTCAGTGCTCCACAGATCAGCAGTTCTTGTTCTCCTGGTGCCCTGCAATCATTTCACGGCCCAGGACCAGACCGACCTTGCGTTTCCCCTCCCCTGCCCTTAGCATGTGGATCTGATACGGCCCCAGCACCGCTCGAGCTGCTTTCCCAGGGAGCGATGTCCCTGCAGGCTCTGTCGTGGTGCTGCGATCACCTCCCCACGCTGGGACAGAGTTACCAGGGCTCATCTCCAGCCTCATGGCTGTGGAGGTCTGTTAGACGCAGGATCCCACAGCTCTTGCTTCCTTCTCCCCCCTCTTCCACACACTGAAGCGTCCGTCTCCTCAGTCCCAGGCCAGCGAAGGAGACTCACAGGGCTTTCCCCGTGCCAGCAGCACCAGGGCTCACATGTGCTCTCCCTTCCCCAACCGCAGGTGCTGGGACCCTGCAGAGAGCTGAGCAGCAGCCTGCTGAGGAGGGGCCGGTGATCCTGGAGCTGCAGAGGACGTGCGCAGGGAGCCTGGAGGAGAGGAGCTCCCTGACCCCTGAGCCAGGCCAAGTGCAGAAGGGGCAGGGCAGGCCTCCAAAGCAGGAG
>NW_005843876.1:28166-32424 GCF_000455745.1 Alligator sinensis | reverse complement strand
TCCTCATGAACTTTTGGCTGGAGGTTTAAATCCCCTTCCTCCCCACTGCCCTGTCAGTGATCAGGCCTCCCTCACATTTCAGACTCAGATCTCCTCCTTCATTTGCTCCAGCCGCCTTCACCTGTGCCTTCCTCATTCTTGTGGCTCCTGGTTCTTCCACATGCAGCAGTTTGTTGGCAACACGATCTCCCTTTGCCTTCTCAGCACGTTCACACCATCTCCAGGTCATTGTATACGAATGCACTAAGAGCTGTTCCCTGGGGGAGTATTCTGACTTCCTCCCTGTCTGGCCTAGCGAGTCCTCTCCAGACACATGTAACAATCCTAGCATGCTCCGTTCTGTGATAACTAAGTCCCTTTTCTCCTGTCGTTATGAACCAGCAGAAGTTAGCATTTCTTCACCTGCTCCTCTAGTGACGTGTACACGAGATGTAACCCAGGTTTGTGTGCCAAAGGTCCCTGGAAGCTCCTGTCCACATCCCACCCTAACATCCGTAGACAGGAGACTCTGGCTTTGTTGTATTTTTTTGTTCATCTTGTGCTCTCCAGCTCCTCTGCCACTCTCAGAAGCTTTCTTGTGCTCTTCCTAAAATCCCTCTGCTGATCGGATGCCCATCATTGTGATGACAAGAAGTGGGCTAGCTGCAGGACCTAGTGAGAACCAGTTTTCATTCCCAGAGGATGTCTAATGCAGGGGCTTGTACTGGCTTGTGCGCGGGGTTGAGGTACTGAGCTTTTACTAGGTCAGTTTGCTTTTCCGATGCTTTCTATCCCCTGCCTTTGCCCAGAGGATTTCCTGTGGGAAGTGCTTCTGTGTTTTGTCCTGCTCGGCAAAGACCATCTCGACCATTTCTATATTATGGCCTTTCACATGCTGTGAAATGTCTCTTTCGGCCTTCTTTTGTCCATATCCACGACTCCCAGGAACTTGGTGTTCAACCCTGCAGTACTTGCCAACCTGTGCCCTCCTCACCCCTCCTGGGACGATCCTCCCAATCAATGGCATGATTGCTGAGTTGCAGCTACACTTATTATGAAATCATCCATTCCTTTCCCTGGTGATGATGATTTACATTCTCCCAGAAAAAGTCTCAGTGTCAGTCCCTTATCATGTATGCTTTTCACTGCCACATGTCCCTTCGCTCAGCTTATTTTCACTTTTCCTGGAATTTCACTAATAAGATGAATGTTATCCAACCATACGTGTGTCCAATACCTCATCTTTTAGGTACCTTGAAAACAGTGAAAGCTTTGTTTTTGCTCCCCAGTACATCATAGATTTCACAGAGGTTAGGGTTGGAAGAAATCATGGAATCCGACCCCCTGCCCTCCATATGTCCCTTCGCTCAGCTCATTTTCACTTTTCCTGGAATTTCACTGATAAGATGAATGTTATCCAACCATATGTGTGTCCAATACCTCATCTTTTTGGTACCTTGAAAACAGTGAAAGCTTTGTTTTTGCTCCCCAGTACATCATACATTTCATAGAGGTTAGGGTTGGAAGAAATCTCAGGAAATCAGCGAGTCTGACAGCCAGGTGCTTGTCCAGTTTCCTCTGGACCTCCAAGGTAGGGGAGACCCCCAACTCCCTTGAAGCCCATTCCAGATTCTGGCAGCCCTTACCGTAAAAAGTTCTTCCTGACGTCTAACTTAGCTGCTGCCTGTCAGTTTGTGGCTGTTGTTTTTTCGTTACTCCAAGGGTCTCCACGCCCTCATCCAAGTCACTGATGAAGATATTGAACAGCACTGGCCCAAGGACTGAGCCTTGGGGGACTGCACTGCCCACACCTTTCCAGGTCAATACCGACCCGTCCCCCACCGATCTCTGGGTGCGTCCCACAAGCCAATTTGCCACCCACCTGACCATGTAATTGTCTACGTCACAGCTGCTTGGTTTACGTATGAGAATGGGATGAGACACCGTAGTTGAAGGCCTTTTTAAAATCCACGTAAATGATATCTACCTCGCCTGCTGCATGTAATCATTTTGTGACACAGCTGTAAAAAGAAACAGGGTCAGTCAGGCAGGATCCACCTGCTATGAATCCGTGCTGGTTACCCTTCAGCATTATTTTTTCTGCTGGGCTCTCACAAATATGATCCTTAATAATTTTTTCACATTTTTTCCCAAAACTGATAGAGGTGAGAGTAACCAGCCTATAGTTACCCGGGTCTTTCTTCCTCCCAGTCTTTAAAATAAGGACCATATTGGCCCTTTTGCAGTCCTCTGGGACCTATTGTGAGCACCACAAGTGCCCAGACAGTTGTGCCAGCAGTTCAGCTGTGAGACAGGCCAATTCCTTCAGCACACTTGAAGGAAGATCCTCTGGGCCTGCTGACTTAAACATGTCCAGCCCCTCCCCTCACTAGGTTGGCGCTAAGTGTTGGTGAGCTGGTGTCCCTCCTGTTCCTCTCATGCATCTCCTCACCTGTCCCTGGTGACTCTGTCAGTTTAATGCCCTTTCTAAATTGGGAGTAGTTGGTGCTTTGTTTTCCTATGAGCATTCCTCATCCACCTGGGTGACAAGGACTGTTATCTCTTGAAGGCTTGTCCCTGCAGTGCCTTCTTTCATCGTAAATGCCCATCCTCCCTTGTCCATCAAGGCCCTAGTAGACACCTTGAATTCATTGGATCCATTGCCCAAATCCTGGCTGGATTCTGCATCCTGTACCCAGTCACAAATTCTCTTTAACTATTGCCCAAACAGGATACCAAGGTCCCACACCTGACTTAATCAGCAGCATCCAGCGAGGGCAGTTGGAGCTCTGGGTCTGTGATGATGAGGAGATTGGGGAAGTCTCAAGATCAGAGGGCCTTCTGCCAGGTGAGTTGTGGCTGTCCCCCACACCTGACTCTGCCGTCAGTAAAGCTACATAGGCAGTGCCAGCAGGACCTGGAAATCACAGGCCTGCCCTGTGCTGCTATTGCAGGGTGCTGACTGTGGATCCGGGGGCACATGCGCTGCCTGCCCACACCTTCCCAGGGGGTATGCAGCAGCAGGAGCCCCCAAAATCTCTTACTGGTGCACCCCTAAGGAGCATTGGTGTGAGGGTATTGGGTTTCTGGGGGCCTGTGGGTGTTTGTGTGCATGTGTGTATATGGGATGTCGGTAGAACGTGGGGGTATGTGTGGTGTGTGCGGGTGGGTATGGGTGGTTTGTGGGGATGTGTAGGTGAGCTTGGGGTTTGTGGGGATTTGGGGTGTGTGTGCTGTGTGCATGTAGCAGTGAATAGGGCTTCCCCCAGAGGCTTGTAGGTGTGAGTGTTAGGGCATGTAGGGGAGGGTATGGGTAGGTGTGGGCTTTGTTTTGGTGTATGATTGTTTGGTGGATGGTATGGTTATGGGGTTTACGTGGGAGGGTTTAAGGGTATGTGGGGTGTGCATGGGAGTGCCTTGCATGAACCCAACTGAGCCAGTCAGCCCCTGTGCCCACCCCACAACAACCCAGAGCCCACATGCCCTGCGATGCCTCTCCGCCACTGCTAACAGCGCATAGCCCCAGCATGGCCTGCACAAGATCCACCCAAGCTTGATGCACTGGTCCTGTCCTGCAGGGAGCAGACCAGGAAAGCCAAGGCTGGGACTGAACTCCAACTAGCTTTGAGCATCAAGGACAATAAAAAGTCCTTTTTCAGATATGTGGGGAGCCGGAGGAAAAGCAGACACCTGACGCCCAGGAAAAAGCCGACCTATTAAATGGGTACTTTGTGTCGGTCTTTCATCAGTCCCATGGGACGCCCATGCCCGCTACAGGACGGAAGTCTGGGTGAGGGTGATCCCCTGCCCTCCATTAATGCTGACCTCATGAAGGACCATCTTGAGAGGCTCGATACTTTCAAGTCAGCTGGTCCTGACAATCTACACCCCAGGGTACTCAAGGAGCTGGCGAGCATCATAGCCCAGCCTGTAGCACGGATCTTCGAAAACTTTCGCGCTCTGGTGTAGTGCCCGAAGACTGGAAGAAGGCCAATGTGGTGCCTATCTTCAAGAAAGGGAGGAAAGTGGATCCGGCTGACTATAGGCCCATTAGCCTGACTTCTATCCCGGGGAAGATCTTAGAAAAGTTTATTAAAGAGGCCATCCTTAATGGACTGGCCGACGCCAACATCTTAAGGGATAGCCAGCACGGGTTTGTTGTGGGTAGGTCCTGCTTGACCAATCTCATTTCCTTCTATGACCAGGTGACCTATCACCTGGACAAGGGAGAAGAGATTGATGTCATATATCTTGACTTCAAAAAAGCCTTCGATCTGGT
>NW_005843876.1:25809-27327 GCF_000455745.1 Alligator sinensis | reverse complement strand
GCCTACTTTGAACACCTTCAAGAGCAAACTGGATGCTTATCTGGCTGGGATCCTATGACCCCAGCTGACTTCCTGCTCTTTGGGCAGGTCTCTTCCAGCCCTAATGTCTATGAAATCTATAAAATTTATGAAATGGGGATAGAAGAAGTCCTTTCTAAGTCCATCAAGCCGGGTGCCAGGGCTCCTTCAGGAACACAGAGCTGACAGGTAACACCCTTTGCTGTTTCATCTCTGGGGTCTTGAGTGTCATGAAGCCTGAGACTCCGTGGATAGTCCTGGTTCAAGTTCATACCAAGGCCTTAGCCCCTTTGAAGACCCTGTGAAATGGATGCCATCTGGGACCGGTGAGCAGAGGAAAGCTCCATGGGTGCATTCCCTGCAAAATACCTTTTTCCTGGAAGCAGGCAGGAAGCACAGCCTTGCTCCTCTCAGAAGAGAACAACACATCTCTACGTCCTCCAAGCATGAGGCTATTTAGGCACTGCCCTAATGCACGTGTCCCATGTCTGCTTGTTGCAGGAGAGCCTGAGGTGATGGTGTGGACAGCTGGGGCAGATACCCTGAGAGTCTCGGTCTGAACTGCACCGAGTAGGGAACATTAGCCCAGCAATGGGACCTGCCCCACCCTTGCCTCCAGCACTTGAGGTTTTGGCAGGAAGACCTTTTTTTCTTTAGGGAACACAATGCCAAAGTCCAGGCCTGCTCTGAGGCCCATCCCAGTAGAAGGAATAGCAGTGTTTGCCCTTTGCCAGCAGGGTAGTAACTAATCTGGAGTTTCTCTTCCCCATGCAGGAGGTGCCAGGCTGCTGAGCAGAGCTGAAGAGCAGCCTTGTGTGGAAGGGTCTGCAGACATGGAGCGAGCACAGACTTCCCCCGAGAGTTTGAGTGAGATGGACTCCCTGGGACCTGAGAAGGAGCCATGGCACGAGAGTCAAGGGAGGTTCCAAAAGCAGAAGGAGAATGTAGCCATGAGCCAGGTACCATCTCGAGTTGGGCATCAGGGTGGAGAAGGGGCAGAACCTAGATAGAGCCCTGAGTGCAGGCAAGAATTTGTGGAGCTGAAAGACCTTAAGAGCCACTGGAAAGATGCACTGCATGCAAGCAAAGGCAGTGGGGAGGGCTTCAGAGGGAAGCAGCAGCTCACTTCCAAGCACGGGCAGAGCTCAGCCCTACCTGAAGGTCAGGAAAACGTTTCAGTGCCCATCACTGCTGGCTCTTCACAAGATAAGGTAGACTGGGGAGAAGTCCCATGTATGCACCACGTTTGGGAAGAGCTTCACCTGCCTCTGCCCTGGTTGCTAACTGCCAGACCCATTGTGGAGAGCTACCCCACTGCTTCACCCAATGGGGGAAGAGCTTTGTGCGCCCCACAGACCTGGTGAAGCACCTACATGTGCAGAGGGGGAAGTGTCAGGCACAGCTGTGGCAAGAGTGGAAAGACCTCCACCCCTTTTTTCTCCTTGCTTCCAGGACCAGTGCATCCCCCTAGGGAGGAAGACACACCACTGCACTGAGTGC
>NW_005843876.1:8439-25484 GCF_000455745.1 Alligator sinensis | reverse complement strand
CCCCGGGGTCTCCACACGGGGGAAAAGCCGCATCAGTGCTCAGAGTGTGGGAAGAGCTTCATTCGCCCCTCCCAGCTGGCTCTGCACCAGTGGATCCACACGGGGGAAAAGCCACATCAGTGCTCAGAGTGGGGGAAGAGCTTCATTCGCCCCTCCCAGCTGGCTCTGCCCCAGCGTATCCACACAGGGGAGAAGCCGCATCAGTGCTCAGAGTGGGGGAAGAGCTTCATTCGCCCCTCCCAGCTGGCTCTGCCCCAGCGTATCCACACAGGGGAGAAGCCGCATCAGTGCTCAGAGTGGGGGAAGAGCTTCATTCGCCCCTCCCAGCTGGCTCTGCCCCAGCGTATCCACACAGGGGAGAAGCCGCATCAGTGCTCAGAGTGGGGGAAGAGCTTCATTCGCCCCTCCCAGCTGGCTCTGCCCCAGCGTATCCACACAGGGGAGAAGCCGCATCAGTGCTCAGAGTGTGGGAAGAGCTTCAATAGTCCCTCCAACCTGTCTGAGCATTGGCGTATTCACACGGGGGAGAAGCCGCATCAGTGCTCAGAGTGTGGGAAGAGCTTCAATAGTCCCTCCAACCTGTCTGAGCATTGGCGTATTCACAGGGGGGAAAAGCCTGATCGGTGCTCAGAGGGTGGGAAGAGCTTCAATAGTCCCTCCAACCTGTCTGAGCATTGGCGTATTCACACGGGGGAGAAGCCGCATCGGTGCTCAGAGTGGGGGAAGAGCTTCATTCGCCCCTCCCATCTGGCTCGGCACCAGCGTATCAACAGGGGGGAGAAGCCACATCAGTGCTCAGAGTGTGGGAAGAGCTTCAGTCAGTCCTCCAGCCTGGCTCTGCACCGACGTATCCACACAGGGGAGAAGCCACATCAGTGCTCAGAGTGTGGGAAGAGATTCAGTTACTCCTCCGACCTGGTTAAGCACCAGCGTATCCACACAGGGGAGAAGCCGCATCAGTGCTCAGAGTGTGGGAAGAGCTTCAGTCAGTCCTCCAGCCTGGCTCTGCACCGACGTATCCACACAGGGGAGAAGCCACATCAGTGCTCAGAGGGTGGGAAGAGCTTCGCTCAGTCCTCCAACCTGGCTTAGCACCGACGTATCCACATAGGGGAGAAGCCACATCCGTGCTCAGAGTGTGGGAAGAGCTTCGCTCAGTCCTCCAACCTGGCTTAGCACCGACGTATCCACATAGGGGAGAAGCCCCATCAGTGCTCAGAGTGTGGGAAGAGCTTCTGTCTGTCCTCACACATGGCTTGGCACCAGCATATCAACACAGGAGAGAAGCCACATCAGTGCTCAGAGTAATGGAAGAGCTTCCCTCACTCATCAGGCTTGGATTAGCACGATCGTATCCACACAGAGAGGAAGCTACATCAGTGCTCAGATTGTGGGGAGAGCTTCACTTTCCTCTCCCAACTGGGTCTGCACCAGTGTATCCACACAGGGGTGAAGCCACATCAGTGTTTGGAGTGTGGGAAGATGTTCATTCAGTCCTCCCACCTGGCTCAGCACCAGCGTATCCACAGAGGACAGAAGCCACATCAGTGCTCAGAGTATGGGAAGAGCTTCCCTCACTCATCAGGCTTGGATTAGCACGATCGTATCCACACAGAGAGGAAGCTACATCAGTGCTCAGAGTGTGGGAAGAACTTCACTCGGTCCCCTTACCTCACCAAACAGCCTGATGCACATGGGGAAGAAACCATATTGGTGCTCGGAGTGTGGGAAAATCTTCAACCTGTCCTCTACCCTGGCCCAGCCCCAGATTACCAACATGGGTTAGCAGTCATATCAGCACTCATAGTGTGGGAAGAGCTTCACTCACTCCTCAAGCTGGGCTCTGCATGAGCTTATTCACATGAGGGCGAAACCATACTAGTGCTCAGTGTGGGAAGAGCTGCATCTAATCTTCCAGCTGTCCTGGCACCAGCATATCCACACAGAGGAGAAACCACATCCATGCTCAAAGTGGGGGAAGTGTTTCTTCCACTCCTCCAAACTGGCCCAGCACCAGTGCATCCCTATCCAGGAGTGTCCATAAGTCTGCCAGCAATACAGAAAGGGTTTGGGGATGTATACCGGCTCAGCACCCACCAGGGTCTGCGTCCAGGGAAGCAGTGTCAGGCCCGGGGACTGCAGCAACAGTTCACTCTTTGTTCAGCCTTTCTAGGGCACTGCAAAACCCAAAGGACACAGAGGCTGGCCTCCCAGCAAAGTAATTGGCAAATCTAGTAACAGCACGGATACTGGGGGAACCTGTGAGGAGATTGTGGCAGAGTCCCATCTCTGTCTCTCCCCAAACACTTCTGAAAATGTGGTTACCAAATCAGTGCAGAGGGCAGACACCTCTGGTCCCATCTGTTTCAGGTAACCCCGAGTTGTAACCTGAGCTGGATGCATTCCTCAGGGAGGGGGAAACCTGCTCCCTTTGCCTACGAGATTGGCATCACATACCTGGGTGCGGGGCTTAAGCTCCCTATTGTTCTAAGCAATGGCAACATGACTGGGATGGGGCAAGAGACCGCACGAGTCTGCCTGGCAACCAGTGATGCATCTCAAATTGTTTGTCTGGCAGCCAACAGTTGCTGGCCTTCATTGGATCAGGTAAATGAGGTCATAAAGTCTATATAAGTTATGGACTGCCCAGGAGAAGGGGCAGTAGCCATGATGAGAACTCGGAGAGAAGCTGCACCTTCTGAAACTCACTTGCTCTCTTGATACTCACGATCGATGAACTGCTTGTCTCCAGAGGGAATCTCCAGCTGCCTCTGGACAAAGTTGTGAGTAAGCTACTTGAGAGTGAACTAGATATATAGGTTGTAGTATCAGATGTGTAATCAAAGGCTACCATGCCACTGTTTGCTCTGTGGGATTTCTTTCATTTTGCTTTACTCTGTACCCTATTGCAAAGCTACTGCTTGTAACCAATAAAGTTCTTAGTACCTAGTGTGGCAGACTTACTGGGAGAGGGTCTAGATTATGCCTTGGGGTCCCTTTGGTCCAATTGACTGAGAGAGACTACTATTTGTGCTTCAAACTAAGGGAAGCACCCCAAGTTCTTGAAATGGGTCTAGTACCCCTCAAAGACTACTAGGCCTGTGTTTCCCAGGGAGCACCAGGCCAGAATCAGTCTAGACCTTGGGTGGTGGCGGCGTTACCCCCAGGTTAGCAAGTAGGCTCCAGGAAGGGGGTGGCCCAGACATGAGGCACCCCCAGGGAGGCACTTGGAGGCTGGAAGGTGGTTGGGTGCAGTGAGGTGGGTGGCTCAGTGCAGGAGCACCCCCTACTGGTCAACCAGAGAGGTGATCTTCGCATCAGCCTTGGAGCCTGTGCCACCCCATCACTCTCTAAAAGCAGGCATTGCTCCCAGGGGGAGAAGAAGTGTCTTTACAATAGGTGCCCTCCCCAAGACAGATGCCTCCAAATGACACCTGTGGACTGTCTTTGGCTGACTGTGAGCTTTGACTTCCCTGCTGGCCCCAGGGCTCTTGTATGTGAGGCTTTAGAGTTGTAGGAAGGAGCACATTTAATGCTGGGGGAGCATTGCTTGCCTTCCATCCTGACCATGCCTTTCCTCCCCACTGCATTGCCCCTCTTCCAGGCCTGCACATTCCCATCGCGGTCTGCAAGAAACTGCTACAAACTGAACAGACTGGGCTGCCAGTATCTTCATCCAGGGAAGCAGTCTCATGCCAGTGGACTGCAGCCCAGTCTGTTCAGTTTGTTAAGAAGGATGAGAGGATGCAGGTGCTTTTACAGGCAGGAAATACCATACTCAGGAACGGGGCGTTCCTTGGGAGGGGAGAATTCAGGCTACTGCCTCGTACCCTGGGCTTTGGGGGACCCCGCAGAGCTGGGTGAATGGTGTGGTGTGGCAACTCTGTGCTGCCGCCAGCTTCACGTCCAGCTGCTCACCACCCTCCTCATCCCCCATGGCCCGCCTGCTGCCGAATCTGCTTCTGGCTTCCTTGCGTCTGGGGGCAGGGCCCCGCACCTTGCTCGGATCCTCTCTGCTCAGGGGGTTTCTTTAGCTGAGTAGAAAAAAGGCAGCACAAGAGTCAGTGTAGAAATGGAAGGCAAGTGACATCTCGTTAGCAATCTGGAGATGGTGACAGTGGTGTGAGTCAAGAGGTGGACTTATCACCTACCTCCCCTGCAGTGACCTTCCCCTCCAGTAGATGCTCAGTGGCCCTCGGTGCTGCCAGGTCTGTCTAGCACTGGGGCCCTATCTGATCCTCTGTCTTTGGTGCTTTGGAGTGTCACTTTGCCTTAAGAACAAGAAGGAAAGCTCTGCTCCTGCCAAAGAGAGAGCAAGCAAACAGGATTGATATTGTCTTAAGAATATGCTTTAATCTGTCTCCAAATGAGAATCTTTTAGTTCCTAAATAGATCCGTTTATTGATCATTGCAAAGTATCAACTACTGGTATACTTATAGACAACGTTTTAGCCAGCAATTCAATTATGTATGCATATTACCCATCCTATGAATACACTTCTCTGTCAGCTGGGCAGACATCGCAGAGCTGATTGGTTCCTTGAAAGACCAGATTTCTTTCAGTCCTAGTTTGATAGCTGGTCAGGTCGGAAGGGACCTGAATGATCATTGCAAAGTATCAACTACTGGTATACTTATAGACAACGTTTTAGCCAGCAATTCAATTATGTATGCATATTACCCATCCTATGAATACACTTCTCTGTCAGCTGGGCAGACATCGCAGAGCTGATTGGTTCCTTGAAAGACCAGATTTCTTTCAGTCCTAGTTTGATAGCTGGTCAGGTCGGAAGGGACCTGAATAGGTCATCAAGTTGTGTAATTGCATAGGCTGTGCATGGGTGCCATCTCTTAAATGCACTAATTTCTAGGCTAGGCCTTGTGGACCTAACAGACCACTGCAGTCCTGTCAAGGGTCAAAAGGCTGAACTGTCTCCCCTCCCTCACAGTCAAGCACTTATGGCATGACTGGAATAACAGACTTGGTTGGATAGCTCACCTAACTGGAGTACTGTCATGAATGGGTACAATCTTTAGAAAGGACAAGCAGGGTAGAAGAGGAGGAGGATTTGTGCTGTATGTAAAAGAGTGTTATGATTTCTAAGAGCTTCTCTGTAAAACCAGTATTTTGATAGTCTCTGGGTTAAGGTTAAAGGGGAGAGCAAGATGGCTTATGTCATGTTGGGTGTCTGCTTTAGACTGTCAGAGCCTACTGGTTAAGTGCCTCGGCACAGTGGAATTTTCTAGCACAATGAAGCTTCTCGGCGCAGTAAGATTTTGTACGACGGAATTTCCCGGTACGGTGGAGTTTTCAGATGTGGTGCACAGTTCCCGCCATTCGTATGCAAATACGCACGCTATTATTGACCGGTTTCAAATTAGTCCTACGTGATGACTAGCAATTGGCTCGCTAGCCGTATAAAAGTTAAAGCAGTTTCCGCCCAGGTCGGAGAACTCCGCGCACACCTCGGAGTGAACTCGGTGAACTGATCACTCACCGGCGACTGCCCGTCATCGACCGTCCCGACGTACCCCGTGCCCTGCATGCTCATTGAAATCGCTAGAAAGATATCTTGTCGTGTTAGAGCTCTCGGTGAAACTGTAACTGAAGTTTGAAGTTAACTTTCTTCCTACGCTGTGTACCTCGACAGTGTAAGTAAAGCCATCTTTGTTTGAACCAGTACGCATCTGTGCCTAATTCTACTCCAGCGGTCAAAAGTACCCGCCTATCCATTCTGGGTTCGTGGCCACAACCCAGCCGACCCTTCCCCGGTCACCACATGGCATCACGGACAGGATCTGGGGAAAACCCGATGGAGTTAGAATTAGTTAAAAGCTGCCCCTGGCGTAGTGGGAGATGCCACGTGTCGAACACCGTGGAACTAGGCGCACACATTGCCTATCACCAGGCAGGCAGAACGGGTGAAAGGCTCGTCAGCGGCTACCTTTTGCTGAAGGGGGAAGAGGGAGCTTCAGAAGAATGGTAGGCACATCTTCACCCTGGGGCGTTTGGGTGTGTGATGAGTAGTGAGTGGGTCTTATTTAAGCCCCGAGAGGAAGAGGGCACCGCATCCCTCTCCAGAGTCAAGCCGAGCGAAGCAAGCCCGACCCTCAACCAGGAGTTTGCCTGCTGTATGCGACTTGTACGGGAGGGTGGGGAACCGACGCCGATTGACTGGTTCAGTGTCCTAGCCCTGGCGTTTGGATTGAGGGGCCGCGAGCTTCTTTCTGAGCTCCGTGAAAATCTAGAGGCAGAGGAATGCGCCACAACTGAGAGGGCAGGCCCGAAGTGCGACAAGGGGAGAATGTTAAATGTAATGTTCCGCGCCGTAACAACCTTGCTGCGGAAAAATGTGAATCTAGAAGCCCAACTGACAGCCGTTCAGGCAGCTAAAGAGGTGGCAGTGAACGAGGGCCCCGAGTCGATGCCATTTCAAGATGGTGCCGAGGAAGGAGTGAGCCGCCCAGAGAACCCGGAAAAGAAGGGCGGAGCTTTGGAGGAATTGGCGGGAATCCGCCCAGCAACCCCGCCCACTGAGGTGACGTCACTCCTGGCGGCCTCGCCTCCTTACCACGGGGAGGGGGCATTGAGTGGAGGATTACATCCGCCCCTCCCACCAGATACAGCAACAGCTTTGACAGCAGCTTATCCTGCGGCGACAATCAACCGAGTAATCACTGCGCAGGATGCAGTCCGCACCACTACCTATCGCGCTCGTACTTGGACTGAGTTGCAAGAGTTATGCAAAGAATCAAAAATAAAGCCTGAAGAAACTCTAGCCGTATGGCTGGGACGTCTGGTCGCCGAGTTCGGGCCTGACTTGTTGGACTTAAAGGAGGCAAGTTTCCTAACCAGACAAGCCTCATGGAGTCGGGGGCATGCCACCAACATAGACATAGTGACGTGCAACGTTCACTGGCCAATCCCACTTCCAGCGCTTGTTGCAGGCCAGGTCGACCACAAATCCTATGCATGGCACGACGGCCGCCCATCGAAGGCCAGTGCAGAGCAAATTCTACTGGCAATAATAGGAATCTCATACTGCTCCTGGAACTCCAGAACACACGCACTGGGACTAACACCGCCCCAGCAGTGAGGACCGTGGCCTCACCACCACCTGCGAAACCCTGGAATTGTTCCAGTAACTCTCAATGGCATAGAAGCCTGCATTGAAGTTTATGGAGGAAGAAATGCCATCATCCTTCGAATTCTCCTCGGCCCACTAGCTGGCCAACCCGCAGGTAATCTTTTACGTCAACTCCCGCAATTACAGGCCCTTATGAAGTCGGACACAGGAACGTCTAGTGACTTGGAGCGTCAACCCACTGCATGCCTGATCAAGACTCAGAGCGCAAGACATCGCGAGTCTGACCTTCGACGAACATTGCAACCAATGCCACAAAGAACGCCAGAGGAGAGGATCATGTTTGGATTACTCCTACATCATTCTAGGCTCATTAAGCGGCAGCTACGAATCCTGGGAGACGCGGGCCAATGGCAACTAGCCTATGAATTAGGTTTCCAATACCCAAAAGAGCCAGATGACGAGTTCACAACATTCTCATCTCGCTAAGCGCAGACAAAACCATGCAGCGTCCGTGTATGAATCGTCATCCATGTCGGTCGCATCTGTGGGTATGCGAGAGAGAGAGTCGTCCGGAGCGGAGTCGCGTCCAAGAACCTGTATCATGTGCTAATTAGCTGTTCCATCGCGCGCGGCTCCATACAAACATTATAATATAAGTTGGTTAACTGTTCAGAGAATTTTTTCTTTACAGTTTTTCTGTTCGAGGCTCAAAATACATGTCAGAGGCGGACCCAGAAAGAGAGAGAGATAGAGAAGAAGCAGAGGCCTGATGTGTGACTTCGCCATGACACCTACTGAAGTCCTCATAATTGAACTCTTTATAACGAATATACTTATGTGTGTTTGTGTTTGTATTGGTTATTATCTGATTCGATCCATAGAGGACGAACTTTTTTCGTTGTATGCTTTTGTGTATACCCGGTTACCCTATGAACCCCCCGAGAGAGATAACAACTTAGACGACGTGCATGTGCTCCAATTCTAACTGTGCCATCGGCAAGGGGGCATGTCAGAGCCTACTGGTTAAGTGCCTCGGCACAGTGGAATTTTCTAGCACAATGAAGCTTCTTGGCGCAGTAAGATTTTGTACGACGGAATTTCCCGGTACGGTGGAGTTTTCCGGTGTGGTGAACAGTTTCCGCCATTCGTATGCAAATACGCACACTATTATTGGCTGGTTTCAAATTATTCCTACGTGACGACTAGCAATTGGCTCTCTAGCCGTATAAAAGTTAAAGCAGTTTCCACCCGGGTCGGAGAACTCCGCGCACACCTCAGAGTGAACTCGGTGAACTGATCACTCACCGGCGACTGCCCGTCATCGACTGTCCTGACGTACCCCATGCCCTGCATGCTCGTTGAAATCGCTAGAAAGATATCTCGTCGTGTTAGAGCTCTCGGTGAAACTGTAACTGAAGTTTGAAGTTAACTTTCTTCCTACGCTGTGTACCTCGACAGTGTAAGTAAAGCCATCTTTGTTTGAACCAGTATGCGTCTGTGCCTAATTCTACTCCAGCGGTCAAAAGTACCCGCCTATCCGTTCTGAGTTCGTGGCCACAACCCAGCCGACCCTTCCCCGGTCACCACATAGACCACCAGACCTGGAGGATGAGGTAGATGAGACTTTCCGCAGACAGTTAGCAGAAACCTCCAGTTCACAGGTCCTGGTTCTCATGGGGGACTTCAATCCTCCTGACATCTGCAGGGAGGGCAATACAGCAATGCCCAGCAATCCAGGAGGTTTTGGACAGTGTTGGAGACAACTTCCTGGTGTAACTGTTGCAGACAGCAACTAGGAGGCTTGATCGTGACCTATTGCTGACAAACTTGGAAGAGTTGGTGGGGGATGTAGAAGTGGATGGCAGGTTGGGCAGCAGTGACCACAAGCCGCTTGAGTTCAGGATCCTGACAAAAGGAAGGAAGGAGATCAGGAGAGAATGTACTGTGGCCTTCAGAAAAGCAGACTTTGACTCCTTCTGAGTAATGAAGAGTAGGATCCTGTGGGAAGCCAGTCTGCAGGGGAAAGGAGTCCAAAAGAGCTGGTTGGATTTTAAAGAAAACTTACTGAGGATGCAGGAACAACCCATCCCAATAGGCAGGAAGACTGTCAAGTATGGCAGGTGGCCATCTTGGATTAGCAGAAGACTCTTCAGTGAGATTAAACACAGAAAGGAAGTTTACAAGAAGTGGAAGCTTGGACACCTTAGTAGGGAGGAGTATGAGAATATTGCTTGGGCATGCCAAGATGAAATCAGGAAAGCCAAAGCATTATTGGAGTAGCAGCTAGCGAGGGATGTGAAGGGGAACAAGAAGGGTTTCTACAAGTATGTCGGCAACAGGAGGAAGCTCGGGGAAAGTGCAGGTCTCTTACTCAATGAGGGAGGGAACCTAGTAACAGATGATGAGGAAAATGTCTGTTTTACCACAGTCTTCACAGGCAAGGTCAGCTCCCAGACTACTGCACCAGGCAGCACCGTTTGGGAAGAAGGGGAGCATGCCTTAGTGGTGAAAGAACAGGTTAGGGACTATTTTGAAAATCTGGACATGTGCAAGTCCATGGGGTCAGATGCAATGCAGCGGAGGGTGCCGAGGGAATTGGCTGATGTGACTGCAGACCCACTGGCCATTCTCCTTGAAAACTCATGGCAATTGGGGGAGGTCCTGGATGATCGGAAAAGGGCAAATCTAGCGCCCATCCTTAAGAAAAGGAGAAGGACGATCCAGGGAACTACAGACCAATCAGCCTCACCTCAGTCCCTGGAAATATCATGGAGCAGGTCTTCAAGGAATCCATTGTGAAGAACTTGCAGGAGAAGAATGTGATTAGGAGCAGTCAGCATGGATTAGCCAAGGGCAGGTCATGCCTACCCAACCTGATTGCTTTCTATGATAAGATGGCTGGCTCTGTGGATGCAGGGAAAGCAGTGGACAACATATCCCTTGATTTTAGCCAGGCTTTTGATACAATCTCCCAAGCATTCTTGCAAACAAGCTAAGGAAGTCTGGGTTGGATGAATGGGCTGTAAAGTGGACAGAAAGCTGGCTGGATCATCAGACTCAGCTTGTAGTGATCAATAACTCAAGGTCTAGTTGGCAGCCAGTATCAAGTGGAGTGGCCCAGGGGTTGGTTCTGGGGCAGGGTTTGTTCGATATCTTCGGACAGAAAGCTGGCTGGATCATCAGACTCAGCTTGTAGTGATCAATAACTCAAGGTCTAGTTGGCAGCCAGTATCAAGTGGAGTGGCCCAGGGGTTGGTTCTGGGGCAGGTTTTGTTCGATATCTTGATTAACAGTCTGGAAGATGGGACGGAGTGCACCCTAAGCAAGTTCACAGATGACACCAAACTGGGGGGAATAATAGCTACCCGAGGGGGTGAGGCTAGGATTCAGAGTGAACTAGACAAGTGGGAGGATTGGGCCAAAAGAAATTGCATGAGGTCCAACAAGGATAAGGGCCAAGTCCCGTACTTAGCATGGAACAATCTGCTACAGGCTTGGGACCAACTGGCTAAAGAGCAGCTCTGCAGAAAAGGACCTGGGGTTGCTCTGCTATATGGACTGTACCTTTAAGGGGCCTGCGTTGGAACGGTTTAGTTTTTCCCCAGTGCCCTGTAGATGCGGCTTGTTGGTGTGTGTGGTCCTCCCTGCAAGCTGTGAGCATGTGTGTCTGTGTTTCCTGTTGAATCCGGTTTCCTAATGCGTACTGTTTATCATCCCACCGGTCTCTGCTGAATGCTGACTCGAGGACAACCCCAGGGGCATGGAGGTCTGAGTGAGTACCCCATCCCTGAACCCAATGGCCCAGGGTAAACACTATAGTTACAGTGGACAATAAGTTGGATATGAATCAACAGTGTGCCCTTGTTGACAGCCAGCACAGTTTTCTCGTGGGTAGGTCATGTCTGCCTAACCTCATCTCCTATGACCAAGTTAGTCACCGCCTGGATAAGGGAGAGGAGGTCGTTGTCATTTCCTTGGACTTTAGGAAGGCCTTTCACTTGGTGTCCCATCAGACTCTGAAGGTAAAACTAGGGGACTATGGGCTCAAGAAGTCAACGGTCAGATGGGTGGGAAACTGGCTGTGGGGTCAGACCCAGAAAGTACTGATAGACGGATCTGTGTTGACCTGGTGGTAGGTATCCAGTTGGATCCCCCAGGGTTCAGTACTTGGACCAGGGCTTTTCAACAACTTCATCAATGATCCGGATATGGGGATGAAAAGCACACTGGCAAAGTTTGCCGATGATACTAAGCTGTGAGTAATGGTGGTCATGCTTCAGGGTAGGCTGACCATCCAGGAGGACCTAGACAGAATAGTTCGATGGGCAGACCAGAACCAGATGCTGTTTATCCCTGAGAAGTGTGAAGTGCTCCGTCTGCGAAGGAAAAATCCACAACAGATTTAGAGGCTCTGTGGTCCTATGCTAGCTAGCACCACGTCTGACAGGGGCTGGGGGTCATCACTGACCATAAAATGAATATGAGGCACCAGTGTGATGCTACAGTTAGCAGAGCAAACAATACGCTGGCGTGCATCAACCAGTGCATCTCAAGCAAAACCAAGGAAGTGATTCTCCTGCTCTGTTTGACCCCAGCAGTCTTTCCTGCCCAGAGTAGGAGGGCTGGACCCAATGATGTCATGTGGTCCCTTCCAGCCCTAAACGTCTGTGAATCTATATATAATCAATATATAGTTTAATAATATATATAAAGCTCAAATGCACACAAATCAGGAAAAATATTAAAATATGTTATTTTGGTTGTTGACTTTTAGTATATCATTTCTTATTTTTCTGGTTTCAAGATGGCAAACCCCTTCCCAAAGGAGTACTTCTAGGGGTCAGAGGAGGGACTTCCAGTGCCAAAGGTCAGAGGTTAGGGGCAGGACTGCTGATCTGAAGTTAGCGAGTACGTGGGGCGAGGGGCACCCTTGCATCCCTCAAAAGCTCACCCAAACTTGTGAAGCGGCCCTCCAGCTGGAATAATTGCCCACACCTTTGTTACAGGATGGCTTCAGGTTGGATGTAAGGAATAACTTCTTCACAGTAATGGTAACCACAATCAGGAACAGATTTCCCAGGGAGGAGGTGCAGTCCCCAACCTTGGAAGTCTTCAAGAGGACACTGGACAGACACCTTGCTGGGATCATTTGATCTCAGCAGTAATCATGCGTCAGAGCAGGGGTTTGGACCTGAGGATCTTTCGAGGTCCCTTCCAGCCCTTCATTTCTATGATCCTAAAATTCTAAAAACAGGCAGAAGGACACATTTCAGAGCATGTGCAGTCCCCGAGTGTAGAAACGGTCTATATGGTCTTCCTTTTGCTACAGAAAGCATTTGAGCACTTCCCTAAGGAAATTCTCTGGGGGAAATAGAGGAAAAAGAAAGCATGAGAAAAGCAAACTGACCTCTTGAAACATGAGTATCTCACCCCTGCGCACAAGCCGGAACAAGCCCCTGTACTAGAGATCCTCTGGAAATGAAAACTGGTTTTCACTAGGCCCCGTACCTAACCTAATTTTTGTCACAGTGATGAACGTCTGATCTGCAGAGGGTTTGGAAGAGGACAAGAAAACTTGAGAAAGGCAGTGAGCCAAAGAGCACAGGTCTTAATAGAGCAAAGCAGCCAAAGTATCCGGTCTTTGGAGATGAAGATGTTAGGAAGGAATGCGGACAGAAGCTTCCACTTACCCTGGTAGAGGTATCTGGGTTACATCAAGTGTACGTAAGTCACTGGAGGCAGAGTTAAGGAAATGCATCGTCCATGTGTTGTAGCAGCAGAGGCTGACAAGACTTCCATTACCTTCTGCTGGGTCATATCAGGAACGGTGCGAGAATCTACCCAGGTGCTTAGGACAAAAGGACTATTGGAAAGTCAAGGTGGAAGGGCCTGCTTGGAGTCATAAAGTTCCTCCTTCATCTCCAACCTCCATTTCCCCTGCAGCAGCTCGAGACCATTGCTCCTAGTCCTGTCCCCTGTGATCACAGAGAAAAGCCCATCTCCAGCCTCTCTGCCAGCGCCCTGCAGGGATTTGCAGACTGTGATCAAATCCCCACTCAGTTTTCTCCTCTCGAGACTCAATGCCCCCAGCTTGTCTAGCCCACAGTCCAAACACCACCTTCTTTGCCTCCCCACTAGAGGTACAAAGTTGGAGGGATATTTCTGACATGTATGTATCTGTCCAGCAGATCTAGATTGGACATTAGAAAGAACTTCTTCACCGTCAGGGTTGCCAGCATCTGGAATGGGCTTGAAGGGAGGTGGTGCTCTCCCTGACCTTGGGGGTCTTCAAGAGGAGACTGGACAAGCACCTATCTTTGGTCATCTGACCCCAGCACTCCTTCCTGCCCAGGGCAGGGGGTTGGACTTAATGACCTACTGAGGTCCCTTCCGACCCTAAAATCTATGAATCACCTGGGGTGCTGCATAACTTGGGGAGGGGGAGTGGCAGGGTCTGGCATGCAGAATCGGTCTGCACTATTTGTCATGTTTCTGGAATGGCAATTATAAGAAATAGGAAAGTTACCCCGACATATTAATGTGTTAAGAAGAGGTGCCGCCGTCCCTCAGTTGCAAACTTACCATTTGCTGCTGCTGCCACGGTGCTGTGCTCTGCAGTTGTGACCGAGGTGCTGGGCGCAGCGTGTGTGTGTGTGTGTGTGTGTGTGTGTGTGTGTGTGTGGCAGTGGGGGAGGGGAGCGCATACAGGACCGGTGTTGGTGGTGGTATTTTCACAACCACTACCACGGGGTAGTACACGAGAGTGTGCATTGGGCAGGTATTGGCTTGCTCCATTTTCTTCCTTTCTGCATACTACTACAGCATGTGCCTTGCCTGCGGTGCTGGACAATGGGATGACATGCCCCACCTACTGACCGGCCGGGGACCCCCACAATGTGCTCTGCCTGCACACAGCTGTGGGAGCAGGGGAGTGGGGCGCAGGTGTAGGACAGGTGGAGGGGATGAGCTGGAGCAAAACAAAAGAAAAAGAGCAGCTGCAATCAGAAGTGGCATGGAGTGGACAGAGGCCTGAGCTACAAACAGAGTGCACTGCCACCTGGCGGAAAAAGAGGGTAATTTTCACATCTTTGAGTACATTTGTGTCTGCGTGCAATGAATCCATGGACACGACCCTTTAACTCGCAACAAATCAAACTCAACTACATTCGAGCAGTTTTACTTTAAGGTGCTGAGAAGTATGGCTGTGCGAAACGGATGCGCTCCATTTCAACCAGCGTTTCGACGGTTCGACGGAACAGCGTTCTGCTTCAGTGCTTGTTTTGAGTGGAAACGGCTGTTCCGTGTTGTTCCGTCGCAACAGTTTCACGTTTCGAGTGTATTTCAACGTGTGTGCGCTCAGGTGCGCCCTTCCTGGTGCTGGGGCCTCTGCACAACATGGCAGTGTGCACCAGTGAGGCCTCCTCCTCCCCTACAGCCTTGGCTCAGTCCACCGCTGCAAACGAGGGCAGGTGAAAATACCGTAGGTGATGCAACACCAGTAGCAGCACCAGCACCAGCAGCATCTAAGGTAACCAGAGGGAACTGTCACAGAGCCTTTCTTGTCATAAAGGAATTGGCAGCAGGAAGTAAAGATGTGTCAGATATATGTTACTCGTGGTGTGCGTGATGGGCTAACTTGTGTTTTTATGTTTATATGTTTGTTATGAGAAAAAAATGGAATAGTTAGAGAAATTAATCTTAGGAAGCTTTCAGGTTGAAAAACCTGTTGTCAGGCAGAGGAGGTTGGTGTGTCTCCTGGTCCTGGATGGAAGAAATTTG
This sequence comes from Alligator sinensis, assembly GCF_000455745.1. Classification (NCBI taxonomy): domain Eukaryota; kingdom Metazoa; phylum Chordata; order Crocodylia; family Alligatoridae; genus Alligator; species Alligator sinensis. Next base: position 10,617 of record NW_005843876.1, on the reverse strand, counting down.
TGTTCAGATCAGCAGGTCCTGACGATCTCCACCCCAGAGTGCTGAGGGAATAAGCAGAGGTCATTGCGGGACCCCTGGCATGGCTTTACAAGCACTCGTGTCAGTGCTTGGTGTCAGAGGACTGGAAAAGGGCAATCAACTTGGGCTCATTAGAGGCAGGTCCTGTCAGACCAACCTGGTGCCTTCTACGACCAGGTCACAAAATCCTTGGACGCAGGTGTCGTGGACGTAGTCTTTCTGGACTTTAGGAACTCTTTCTGGACTTTAGGAAGGCCTTCGACACTGTCTCTCATCCCATTCTGATTAAAAAATTAGGCGACTGTGGTGTCGACACCTACACAGTCAGATGGGTCACTAATTGGCTGGAGGGCCGCACCCAGAGAGCGGTGGTGGGTGGGTCATTTTTGACCTGGAGGGACATGGGCAGTGGGGTCCCGCAGGGCTCAGCCCTCGAACTCGTGCTGTTCAACATCTTCATCAGCGACTTGAACGAGGGGGTGAAAAGCAGCTTGTTCAAATTTGCGGATTACAGTAAGATGTGGGGTGAACTGAGCACGCTAGAGGAGAGGAACAGGCTGTAATTGGGTCTGGAAAAGTTACAGGGGTGGGCGGATGAGAACAGGATGGGTTTCAACACTGACAAGTGCAGGGTGCTGCACCTGGTGGGGAGGAAGCAGCAGCAGAACTCCCTTCTCATCAGAACAGAGGCAGCAAAGGATCTTGGAGTCATTACTGATGCCACAATGAACATGGGCTGACAATGTGAGGACACGGTCAGGAAGGCCAACCGCACCTTGTCATGCATCCTCAGGTGCATCTCAGGCAGGTCCAAGGAGGCGATCCTCCCCCTCTCTGCGACACTGGTCAGGCGGCAGTTGGAGTATTGCACCCAGTTCTGGGCGCCGCACTTCAGGAGGGATGTGGACAGTACGGGGAGGGTCCAGAGGAGGCCACTCACATGATCGTGGGCAGCAGGGCAGGCCCTACGAAGACAGGTGACAGGACCTGAACCTGTTCAGCCTCCACAAGAGAAGGCTGAGGGGGGATCTGGTGGTCGTCTACAAACTTACCAAGGTGGGACCAGTGGGGAACAGGAGAGTCCCTGTTTCCCCAAACACTACCAGGAGTAACTAGGAATAACGGGCATAAGTTGGTGGAGAGTAGATTCAGGCTCGACATCAGGAGGCACTACTTCACAATCAGGACAGCTAGGATCTGGAACCAACTTCTAAGGGAAGTGGTGCTTGCTCCTACCCTGGGGGTCTTCAAAAGGAGGTTGGATGAACACCTAGCTGGGGTCATTTGACCCCAGCATCCTTTCCTGCCCAGGGCAGGGGGTCAGACTTGATGATCCTCAGGTCCTTTCCGCCCCAACCAACTATGAAACTATGAATAGTAAAGAAGCCAGAGGCCTGCCTGGCATGCAATGCAGGCAAGAAAGACAGCCAGTGAAAATGGAAATGGGGGCGCCAGGGGTTGAGGGAAAGGCTGGGGTGGGGAGCAGGGGGTGGGAAAGGGGGATGTCGCAGCGCAGGTACATCTGCACTCTTTTTGTTTATCCCGCAGCACGTTGCCCCTCTTGATGCTGTGGTGGAAGTAACCTGCCACCTTCCTGCATTTTGATAATAATTTGCTGGTAGTCGCAGTGCCATCACCAGCAGCAACTTGTGTGCCACACGGTGGATGCCAACAAACTTGGCATAACAGACTGCCTTTACCATATCACAAGAGAAGGCTGAGGGGCGATCTGGTGGCTGTCTACAAACTGACCAAGGTGGGACCAGCGCGGAACAGGAGAGTCCCTGTTTCCAGGAGTAACTAGGAACAACAGGCATAAGTTGGTGGAGAACAAGAGAAGGCTGAGGGGCGATCTGGTGGCTGTCTACAAACTGACCAAGGTGGGACCAGCGCGGAACAGGAGAGTCCCTGTTTCCAGGAGTAACTAGGAACAACAGGCATAAGTTGGTGGAGAGTAGATTCAGACTAGACAACAGGAGGCGCTACTTCACAGGCAGGACAGCTAGGATCTGGAACCAACTTCCAAGGGAAGTGCTGCTTGCTCCTACCCTGGGGGTCTTCAGAAGGAGGCTAGATGAACACCTAGCTGGGGTTGTTTGACCCCAGTACTCTTTCCTGCCCATGGCAGGGGGTTGGACTTGATGATCTGCTCAGCTCCGT
>NW_005843876.1:4520-8003 GCF_000455745.1 Alligator sinensis | reverse complement strand
TCTCCCTGCCATGGCAGGGGGTGGGACTAGATGATCTGCCCAGGTCCCTTCCGACCCTAGAAACTATGAAACTATATTGGCCCTTGTCAGTGACCATGAACCCACGGGTGGGCTCACCCCACCCAGCGAGACTGCATCAGCATCCCCATGGTGCTCATATGTTATGTTCCCTTGCCCCGGCTGGTTTTGGCTTGGCAGTGCAGGCAGACAGCATACGTGGGTTCATCTGCCAGCTCAAAATGATCCCAAACCACACTACCCGCTCGCTTCTGAGGTGCAGGTGCATCTGTGGATGCTGCTGCACTTCCCCCCTCCTCAGCAGGCAGGGGCACAGCAAGAGGAGGAGGGGACTCAGCTGAGCCCCTCGCCTCCACCTCTACATCAACCTCCTCCAAAGTGCCTTCTGGGGAAGGAGATCTGGCTTGAAGGGAAACTTGAGCGGCGTTGAGCACAAAATCAGCTGATTCCCCCACCTTCCCCAGAATTTCCCTTGCTAGGGCACTGAGCTCCAGATCCAGCTCTTCTTCTGGCACGGGGAGGCTCAGCATGGGAAGTGACATAGGGGTGGAGTAGGCTGCTGCGCTGGTGCTGCTGGTGGTTGTTGTCATGGTGAGAGTGGGGTGGGGGTGATGGCTTCTGTGCATGCCGGGGATGCCGTCTCACGCCATGGGACCGCTGCCCTCTCCACGGCGCTTCTCCTTGCTGCTTGTAGCAGCCTCATCCCTTTTAGCTGGAGGAAAGCGCCTGCATCTCAGTTTGGTGGTGGGGGAACTTACAGCTGTCCCTCTACCCCCTCTTCCACCCCCCCCTGAAGGCTGGGCAGTGTGGCCACCTGCCTTTCCACCATGCTTCATGATGTGGTTCATGTCTTCCTTTTCAAGAAATATGGAAATGTATTTGCATTCCTATATAAACTCAGATATGAACTACTGGTGCTGGCAAGAGATTTATGAATGCAGTAGTAATATATCTGTCTGTGTACATAAACTCAAACATGTGGGTCTGGTGCAGTGAAGAGATTTATGAACACGATAGAAATATATTTGTCTGTCTATATTTAGAAATTCAATAGCTTTGGTGTGTTGCAAAGAATGAATGTATAAAAACAAAAATATATAGTAAATTCTTATATAGAGTAAATTCTATAGTAACCCTATCTAATACAAGTATAACATTCAAAAGAATAAATCAATGAATATAATAACGAAATAAAAGCACCTACAAGAAAAAAGTATTCAGAAATCCCTCTTGCTAGGGTAGCAAGCGGGGAAGCCTTTACAACATCAGTGCTGCTAGCCATAGTGGTCTGGCAGTGAGCTGCTAGAACAAATAGCTCAGTAAATCACCCAGGGCAGAAAGCAAGGGGCAGATTAATAAATGCTGGCTTATATGCAGTTTTTCTGTCCCTCCACCATTGCACTGGGATTGGAAGGGACCTCAGGGAAGGGTGACAGTCACTGGCCAGCTACACATGTCAATAATGAGAGCACTCCTTCCTCCCCACCTTCCTCCCACCGTCCCCTCCCTCCCCTTACTTTACTTTCTCTTTCCCCGCAGGGAAAAGCAAGCCAAGGCTTTAAAGGTAAGCCCATAGCCCAACTTCACGGTGAAAACTAGAAACATTTCAAATTTTTCAAAACATTTTGACCTGCCCTCTTTTGTTTCAAACCTGTTTTGAGCCTGCTTCTTCCATTTCGACTTTGCTGTTTCGAGGTCAAAATGGCTCAAAACAGGGTGGAAACAAAAGGGGGTGTGAAATTTTGCACAGCCCAACTGAGAAGACTTTTAATAAGTCAGGAAATCCCGCTTGTGCAAACAGACACACAGTTGCAGTGCCTGAAAGGACAACTGTCGTGGTGCGTACATGTACCCTTAGGAACTATTTAGAAAAGCTGGACATATACAAGTCCGTGGGGCTGGACAGGATGCACCCGAGGGTGCTGAGGGAGTTTGGTTATGCGATGGTAGAACCACTGACCATCATCTTTGAAAACTCTTGGGGTTCAGGAGAGGTCTTGGATGATTGGAAAATGGCAAAACTAGTGCCCATATTTGAGAAAGGGAAAAAGCAGGATTCAGAGAACTACAGATGGGTCGGCCTCACCTCTGTCCCTGGAAAAAAAATCATGGAACAGATCCTCAAGGAATCCGTTTTTAAGCACTTGGAGAAGAAGAAGGTGATTAGGAACAGTCATTGTGGATTCACCAAGTGACAGCCATGCCTGACCAACGTGATTGCCTTCTATGCTGAGATGACTGGCTCTGTGGATGTGGGGAGAGCAGTGCATGTGCTGTACCTTGATTTTAACAACGTTTTTGGTACAGTCTTCCACAACATTCTCGCAGGCAAACTAAGGAGGAACGGGCTGGATGAATGGACTGTAAGGTGGATAGGAAACTGGCTGGGGCACCAGGTTCAGAGGGTGGTAATGAATGGATTGATGTCTAGTTGGCAGTCGGTATCAAGTGGAGTGCCCCAGGGGTCGGTCCATGGGCCGGTTTTGTTTCAGATCTTCATCAATGTCCATCACACCAATACTTTTGAGTTTATCTACACACGGTCATATTTCTATTGGGTTCATAAATCGCATCGCTGCACTACACCTACAGTTTTCAGTTTATATAGGAACGCAATCAGGCTGTGCGAAATTTCGCCACCAGTTTTGTTTCACTGCTGTTTCAAACTTGAGGTCGAAACAGCACAATCAAAATGTAACAGATATGGTCAAAACAGCCTCGAAACAAAACGAGCCAAGTGGAAACGTTTTGCCATTTCTACGCTATTTTGACATTTTGCCCATACGCTATAATGAGGAAGGACAGAACAGCCTATAAGTTTGTCATTTCTGTCCAGATTTGGACAAAACTTGCAGAAATGGTAGCCCCTTCTGAGGGAATAAAGCATGCCATGTTTCAGGAAGATAGGTGCTGGGCGCTTGGAGAAACTGCACCCCAAATTTCTGAGAGCCAAACTTGTGTCATGTGCATGTGTTAAACCACAGTGGGGTCAAAACTGCAGGCATGCTAGCACTTATGGAGGCCACAAATTCTGCCAGGTTTCAAGGAGATAGGTGCAGGGAGTCTGGAGAAACTATACCCCAACATCCTGAAAGCAAAACTCATGTCATGTGTATGTGTTAAGCCACAGCAGGGTTAAAACTGCAGGCATGCTAGGCTCTGGTGAGGCCATGCAGCCTGCCAGGTTTCAAGGAGATAAGTGCAGGGGCTTGGGGGAAACTGCACCTCAAGCTGCGGACAAGCACAACTCATGCCATGGGTGACAATGTGTGTATTAGGGCACAGCAGGGTGAAAACTGCAGGGATGGTGGCCCCTGCTGCAGCCACAAAGCCTGACAGCTGTCCAGGAGATCGATGCAGAGCTTCTGGGTTCATAGATTCATAGATTCATAGATGTTAGGGTCGGAAGGGACCTCAACAGATCATCGAGTCCGACCCCCTGCATAGGCAGGAAAGAGGGCTGGG
>NW_005843876.1:0-3802 GCF_000455745.1 Alligator sinensis | reverse complement strand
AGCCCCTTCTGAGGGAATAAAGCATGCCATGTTTCAGGAAGGTAGGTGCTGGGCGTTTGGGGAAACCTTACCCCTAAATCCTGAAAGCAAAACTCATGTCATGTGTATGTGTTAAGCAACAGCAGGGTTAAAACTGCAGGCATGCTAGCCCCTGGTGGGGCCATACAGCCTGCCAAGATGCAAGGAGATAAGTGCAGGGGTTTGGGGGAAACTGCACCTCAAGCTGCGGACAAGCACAACTCATGCCATGGGTGACACTGTGTGTATTAAGGCACAGTGGGGTGAAAACTGCAGGGATGGTGGCCCCTGCTGCGGCCACAAAGCCTGCCAGCGGTCGAGGAGATCGGTGCAGAGCTTCTGGGTTCTGGGGCCCTGCACCCCTAGCTGCTGACAGGCAAAACTCGTGACATGGGTGCTTGTGGGACTGTCTCTGTCTTGAGGCACGGGGAAAGGGAAACTACTGCAGACCTGGCTGCTAGCCCTGCTGCGGCCACGACGCCTGCCAGCTGTCAAGGAGATCGGTGCAGGGGGGTTCTGGGACCCTGCACCCCTAGCTGCTCACAAGCAAAACTCATGCCATGGGTGCTTGTGCAACTGCTGCCTCTCATCAGGCAGCAGGACTGAAAATCCCCCATTGCTTGTCACCAAGACCTGAGGGTAATAATTGATCACAGGATGAACATGAGCCGGCAGCGCGATGCTGTAGCCAGCAGGGCCAACAATACTCTGCCATGCATCAATTGACTCTCCTGCTCTGCTCAGCACTGGTGAGACCACAGCTGGAGGACTGTGTCCAGTTCTGGGCACCACACTTTAACGAGGACGTGGTAAAGCTTGAGAGAGTCCAGAGAAGAGCTACCCATATGATCAGAGACTTGCACAGCAAGCCGTATGAGGAAAGGCTGAGGGACCTGGGACTCTTCAGCCTGAAAAAGAGAAGGCTGAGAGGGGGGTTGGTAGCAGTTTACCGCTACATCAGAAGCGTAGATCTAGGGCTCAGTGAACAACTGCTCACCAGGGCACCCTTGGGGAAAACTAGGAGTAATGGTCGCAAACTCCTGGAAGATCATTTCGGACTCGTTTCAGGCTCAACATTAGGAAACACTACTTCCCAACTAGGGTGTCCAGACTGTGACCATGGACTCGATAGAGATTAGGCGGTGGAATTCTGACACATTGCATCCTGCCGGACGTCTGACTCCCCAGGTACCGCTGCACTTTTACCTGCGCTGTGACATCCCCCTTTGCCGCCTGCCCCCACACAGCCTGTCCCTCACCCCCTGACGCCTCCATTTCCATCTTTACTGACTGGCTTTCTTGTCTGTATTGCAGGCCGGCCTCTGGCGTCTTTCCTATTCCTTCCATCCAGGACCAGGAGACACACCAACTGCAGGTACTTCCTCAGCCTGACAATGGGTTTTTCGACATAAAAACACAAGTTAGTTCATCACGCACACCACGAGTAACATATATCTGACACAACATCTTTACTTCTTGCTGCCAAATCCTTTATGACAAGAAAGGCTCCGTGACAGTTCCCTCTGGCTACCTTAGATGCTGCTGGTGCTGGTGCTGCTATTGGTGTTGCGTCACCTACGGTATTTTCACCTGCCCTCATTTACAGTGGTGGACTGAGCCGAGGCTGTAGGGGAGGAGGAGGCCTCGCTGGGGCACACTGCCATGTTGTGCAGAGGCCCCAGTGCCAGGAAGGGCACACCTGAACACACACACAGTGTCACAAGCACCAATGTCACGAGTTGTGCCTGTCGACAGCCAGAGGTGCAGGGCCCCAGAACCCCCCTGTGGCTTCACACATACAAGTGACAGGAGTTTGGCTCTCAAGATTTTGGGGTGTAATTTCTTTGAACCCCCTGCACCTATCTTGTTGAAACTTGTCAGGCTTCATTGACTCAGCAGGGGCTAGCAAGCCTGCAGTTCTCACCCTGCTATGGCTTCACACTTACAAGTGACATGAGCTTTTCTCTCAAGATTTTGGGATGCAGTTTCTCTGAACCCCCTGCACCTATCTTCTAGAATTGTGGCAAGCATCATGCCCTCAAAAAGGCTACCATTTGAGGCTACCAAAGAGGCTACCAAGTCAAAATGAAACACTGTTCTGTCAAAACGCTGGTCAAAATAAAATGCTTCTGTTTTGCACAGCCATACTTGAAGCATGGGGAATAAGCAGGAGCAACTCGCCCTCCTGCTAGCTAGCAAAACCCAGACCTGGTGGGGCTCATGGAAACCTGGTGGGATTGCCACCCGTGACTGGGCAGTGGACATCGAGTGATACAGGCTTTACAGGCGAGATAGGGCAGGGGAAAGGGGTGAGGGACAAGTTAGTTCATCACGCACACCACGAGTAACATATATCTGACACAACATCTTTACTTCTTGCTGCCAAATCCTTTATGACAAGAAAGGCTCCGTGACAGTTCCCTCTGGCTCCTCTGCTAATCCAAGCTAGTCACCTGCCATACCTGCCATACCTGCTAGTCTTCCTACCTATTTACATGGTTTGTTTCTGAACAAACTGGGCTCCTGAGGTCTCTCCCCGGAAGACAATTTCTGCAGTCCATGAATCATCCAGTGACTCTTCTCTGCCCTGTCCCATATTCATCCTCCTTTCACACTGCTAGTAGTTTTTCCATGTTCCACTCTCGGTCTTGGTGCCACTGCACTCACCAGCTCGGCTCAGAGACAGGCCCACTGCTAGTCTCCTCGCAGGACGCTCCCAGTACAAAAGCTTCTAACAGTAGCTTCAGGCAGATGCAGAAACCTGAGTTGTGTCTGAGAATTTTACTGCTCCACAGAGGGAATGGCTCCATCCCTGTAGCTCGAAATTCACCTTCTGGTCCCACTTGTATGGAGGTGCTCTCCTCACTCACTGCAGGGTGCCATCCACTGAACCAGTATCCCCCAAGCACAGCCCTACTGTAGCAAGAAACCTGTTTGCCTGCCTGCCCTCCCCCTCCGCCCCACAAATGCAAAGCTCCTCCATATGGCAAAAGCCCCTTTTGCAGAAGTTGCCCCCTTTTGGGGATAATTCCTCTCTTTTTTTCCTTTATTATATTATTATTTTTTTCTTTTTTTTATAAGATGTATTTGTAGTGAAAATAGAGCTTGTGGATGGTTTTACAAATGTATTTTAAGTTTAAAAGTAAGTTGTACCATGTAACAATGCTAGCAAGGGCAGGAATCTCTGTATGGGGCGGGTCCCTGAATGAATCATGGTTGATTGTGTAACACAGTAGCTAGTCTGGATAAGCAAGTTAATGAGCAGCAGTTAACACCTACAAAATCAGAGACCAAAGAGAAGAAAGACTTAATAAAGAGCAAGGAATTCCCTGAAACTTCACTGTTAAAGGTAGGAAAGCCCCGGTTTGAACTAATCAACACTGGAAACAGACCCTTGGCACTGAAATACCCCTGATCAACCATTTCCAGAGCTGTATTTGTCATGGCATTGAATCAATCAAAATTCATCAACGAGACTGCACGTACCTGTGGCTGACAGCTGCCATCCAGCAGCTACCCAGAGGGTTGTCCCTTGAGGTCAATGGCCCGTGGATTGGGTAAGCCCGAAAATTGGGGAGTCACCAAAGTCTGCCAGAGAGGGATAAAAGGCAGTGAAGAATGACCCCCAAGGTCACCCCCTTTGACCTGACCAGCACCCTGCCTGTCCAGCCAGAAGGACCAGCTAGCGACGCCCTTCTCCAGCGCTTGGGGATAGGTATATCTTGACACCGGTGCTTAATGTTTATAGCTAGCTACTGAGTGTGTGTGTGTGTGTGTGTGTGTG
>NW_005843875.1:31147-34540 GCF_000455745.1 Alligator sinensis | reverse complement strand
CCCCCGGGCCCCTTCGCGCAGACCAGCCCCGCGGGGCCTCGCTGCTCGGCGTGCAGGACGGGTCCCCCCCACCACCCCGGTCGCGGGGCAAGGGGGGGGGGGGCCAGGCGCCGAGCGGCTCCCCCGGGGCGGCCCCCGGCTCCCCCGGGCGGCCCCCTCCGCCCTCGCTCCCCCTCCCCTCGGGGAGGCCCAGGAGCGGGGTCCCCGGAGGGGCTCCCGCCCGGCGCCGGGGGTTCCCTCTCGGCAGCGTCGGTCCATCGCCGGGCCGCCCGCCCTTCCGTGCGGCGGTGCCCCTCGCTCGCTCGCGTGTCCGCGTCGCCCCAGCCTCCCTCCGGGCCGTGCGCCCCGGCGGAGCCGGCCGGCCGGTCCGCGCGCCCCTCGCCCGTGTCCCCGGGTTTCCCCTGCCCCCGGCCTCCTCAGCCCTGGCTGAGCGGGGGCGGGAAAGGTACTAAATTTGATTCCTGATCTACAAAGTCTCCTGTAATGTTGGTCCAAGGTCTTCCTTCCTGTAGCTCTGCTGATACAGCCTATTTCTGACTAGCAGCTCTCCTTGCTATTACAGTCCTGAACACAGTCTGAAAAGTCTGACAGCTTTTATTGATTTTTTTTAATTATGCCAGATGTTATTATGGTTGAGAACAAAGACTCATTACCTTTCAGATCAAACAAGATATAAACAGAGGACTGACTCCAGAGCCATAAGCAATCAATCCCCTATTCTCCCTTTCATTCATCTCTTTCATTTACTTCCAAACTATTTGTACAAAGTATTCTGATTCCAGCTAAGTACAATTGAGAACAAAGAAGATTACCTAAGGCCCCAATCCTTGGGGAAAAAAAGAGCCAGGTATTAACTTGAAAGTAAATCAGCTCTCAGAATAACAGAAGTCTTCTTGCTGCTCATTTATATGTTCCTCTTGTGAAACCCACAAAAGAGATCAAGTTGTATCCATGTATTCTTCTAAAATAAACAAAAAAAAAATATTAGACTCAAATTTGAGTGAAAGACAAGGGGCTTTCTGATTGCTTCAATCTTTAATAACAAACAGAAGAAAAACAATTCCTTCATGGGCCTCTGTTTCGCATTTTAAGTTCTATTCTACAATTTTCCTTTAATACAAAAACAGAATGAAAAAATCCCATATTTTTCAAGTAGAATTGCTATAGGTGAAAGGGGTGAGATTGACAGCCCTACAGATTGCAGTCCTTTGTGCATTCACAGAACAGATGGAATATGGGGAGGAGCAGAGCAAGACACACTTCCCCGAGCTAACCCTTGCCAGCAAACTGCCCTGCAGGGAGACCCAAAAAATAATATCCATTAGGACTATCTGGAGAGACATACACACACACGCATTTTAAACTTAATTGCAGTATAATAGACTAGCAGAGGTGTTTAAAGGCAGAAAATGGGGAAATGATGAAGAGTCTGCAAACATGAGGAGTGGTTAGTATGTCTGTGCATGGAGCATTGAAAAGCTCCATCTCCGTAGCCAATTTTGTCCTTGCTGCCCCTTCAGAGTCTTCCAGCAAAGCAACTTCATCATTCTAAAGGCAACATGGCTTTTGTTAATTGGATGCTTATCCACTAGGAACAGGACTGAAGCTTACCCAACCCTTGCATTGCATGTAAGCCAAACAATAGAGCTGGCTGGAAAGCAGAATTTCCTTTCTGCAGGAAGATTTGACATTTTCAAATCTGTTTTCTTTCAGATTCAGAACAAGAAGCTGAAATTTCCCACAGAATGGAAATTCAGAAAAAAATCTATTTCAAATGACTGAATCATTTCATTTTGCTAAAATTGAAAGGCTTTGTTTTGATTATGTGAACACAATGCAAAATACTAAGTATAATATACTTAAAATAAAATATCAAAATTATTATACAGAAATCAGACTGAAAGATGAAAAGAAAGTTGAAATGACTGCTTTTACCTTACTGAAAGAAAACCTGCTGATATTATTAAAAAAAAGAAAAAAACAAAATGACTTATTTAGACCTTTTTCCCTGCCAGAAATTTGTTGAAATTGACATGTGCCCACAAAACAGTTCAGTTTTGATAAAACTGAATTTTCTGTTGGAAAACTGCTCTGTATAAAATTTTTCAATCAGCTAATCACCAACCACTTTTCAGACAGACACTACTGATAATGGTCCTTACTGCTCTGGGAAAATTATTTTAAATGTTTCTAAGTGGCTTAGTGTCCCAACTCCCATTTTCAAAAGTGATTTAGAGTCATAGGAACCTAAGTCTCATTGAATGTCAATAAGATTTAGGCTCCTAAATGCCTTAGGCCACATCTATATTAATATTTAGCAATGCCCCTGAGGACACCATAGAGTCACCTGTAACTCTTGATCCATCACTTACTATACACATCATTTCATGCTGTAGCATACCTTGTGGCCATCACCAATGTCATGCTAAATCCGAGAGCACACCCCAAGATATTTCCCAAGATCTCTTGCTCCATAGGTTAGGGATTTGATCCACACTCAAGCACTGTCAACAGTGCTATGTGGTACAACCAGAAGTGCCAAGAGCAGACAGCACGAGAGGGCTGCAATCTGAACAGCTAGTATACTTGGGCCTGAAAGTGCCATCAGTAGCACCCTTGTCACATTTTGAAAATCAGACTTGCGTGGACCAGATTTGAGTCCATAAGCCTGAATCTAAAGGCTTTTGCATCTGTTTTTGCATCTGCATCTCACCTTGAACCATCCAGGCTTCCCACCTACCTGCTCCTGTATAAAACCACCCTCAGGCACATAAAACAACAAATACAGTTATGGTTACAGTTTGTAAACAATAGAATTAAGAATTGCCACAATCATGTTTCAAAATTAAATCTGAGTCATGCTGGTCTCATAGCTTACAGCTACTCAACAGAATAACAAATATGTAATTAAAATGTTAGTATTAGCCAATGTGTCACTGGCCCCGCCCCCGCCGGGCGCGGCTGGGGTGCCTCGCAGGCAACCCGGGGTCCCCTCGGGCCCGCCGCCGCTTGCCCGCCCGGTGGCAAGCGGGGCGGCCCGAGCCCCCGGAACGCCTTCGTCCCCCTAAGGTCAGACTCTGTGCCCCGGAGCGCCCGCTTCGGGGAGCTCGTCCCGCTCGTGGAGGACCGTCGCGGCGGTCCGCCCCGCGCTTCGGCCGGGTCGGCCGCGCGGCGCCCGCTCCCGGGGTGCCAGGGGGAGCCGGGCCTTGCCCCGTGCGGCTGTCTGTGGCGACACGGCTGCCCGCGGGGCTCTCGGGCCCGCGCTCCTACCCCCCGGGAACGACGCGCGCCCGCGGGCGCGCGGGCGGGGGAGGGCCTCGGCGAGGGGCGCGGCAAGGAAAGGGAGCACGCGGCAGGGGCGCGGACGCTCGGCCGGCGGGCGGGCGCGCGCGG
>NW_005843875.1:23508-28251 GCF_000455745.1 Alligator sinensis | reverse complement strand
GCCCTCCCTGTGGACCCCCCCGGCTGCGGCGGGCGTCGCCCGCCCCTCCTCCTCCGCGGGGACGGGGGGGGCCGGCGTTCCGCCTCGGCCGGCGCCTAGCAGCTGACTTAGAACTGGCGCGGACCAGGGGAATCCGACTGTTTAATTAAAACAAAGCATCGCGAAGGCCCGCGGTGGGTGTTGACGCGATGTGATTTCTGCCCAGTGCTCTGAATGTCAAAGTGAAGAAATTCAATGAAGCGCGGGTAAACGGCGGGAGTAACTATGACTCTCTTAAGGAGGCGTCTCCTTTAAGGGTAACGGTCTGGTTACGTGGTCGCAGCAGGTGTGTGTCAGGTACCTCCACGTGGTTCCCGCTGGGTGCCGAAGCCCCAGGGCTGTCGGCAGCTCGATCCTGACACAGTGCGGCCGGGGAGTTCTTCCTTGCTGACTGCGCCTCGCCAGCGCTCTACAGCCTTATCGCTCACTGCGAAAAAAACCCAACCGTCCTTAGGGGACGACCCTGCTAGTCGGCTCTGCCGCTAGCCAAAACTGTTCGCCACCCAGTTATCGATGGCGTCTGTGCCGGCCGGTCGCCCCGTTGGCCCGGAGGTGCAGGTGTGGCCGGCCCGTTGCCGTGCCCGTTGTGGGACTCGGGCCGCGGAGCCTGTTCCCATCCCGGAGAGTTCCCCCTCGGAAGCTGCCAGGTCAGCGCCAGCCGGGGGGGGCCGCGGCCCCGGTCGTGCGTCCCCCCCGGTGCCGAGGCCCGAGGCCGATAACACCGCCCCTGGTGAGAGCGCGCCCGCTAGGGGAGGTGAACCACCCTCCGCCAGGGTTTTCCTGGTGAGGCTGCCCGATTCAAATCCGCCGTGCCCGATTTGCGGGGACCATGTGGGTAAACCCTCCGCGTTGGCCCTCCACTGTGTGGAGAGCCATGCGTGGGCGGATGTGCAGTACCAGTGCACCCATTGCGGTAAGGTCAGTGCTAACAAGCACAGCATCCTCTGCCACGTCCCACGTTGCCAGGGGAGGATGCCGGAGCGGACCGGGAAGGACTGGGCTTGTCCTGAGTGCCCTGCCTCCTTCGATAAAAAAGTTGGCCTATCGCAGCACAAGCGGCACGTGCATCCGGTAACACGTAATGCGGAACGGGTTGCGGGCGGCCTTTCGAGATCCGGTTTAAGGCCCCGGGTCAGACGCGGGTGCTGGTCGGTGGAAGAAGAGGAAACTCTCACCCGCCTCGACGTGATGTTCCGTGGCGCCCGGAACATCAACCAGCTGATCGCTGCCGAAATGGCGTCGAAAACGCCTAAGCAGATCAGCGAGAAAAGGAGGTTGCTCGGTCTGTGTCCTGAGCAGACCACATCGGGCGGTGCAGCTGAACCGGCCTCCGCGGTGGAGGAAGGGTCCGTGACTCCAGAGACGGAAGCCCAAAGCCCAATTGACCCGCCTAGGAAAATCAGGAAGGTCCTGGCCCGGAGGGCACGCCTGTGGCTGAAGAAGGGGCAGGGCCTGTCGGACAAGGTTCGAGAAGTCTTGGGCGCATGGGTGGAGGGTCAATCCGGGATTCGTGCCCGGGTCGACTCCGTCTCTCTTGATGTTCTGACTGCCTTCTTGGGGGTGCCCCCAGGGTCGCGGAGGGCCCCGGATAAGAAGAGGCCTAAAAAGGGTGGCGATGCAGCGTCCTGGATGAACAAACGTGCCGTCAAACGGGGTACTTACCTGAGGTACCAACATCTGTTTGGTGCTAACAGGAAGCTCCTGGCGGCCATCGTCCTGGACGGCGCTGAGCGTAATCAGTGCACCCTCCCGCTCGAGGAGGTCTTCCAGGCCTTCAGAGGAAAGTGGGAGGTTGAGCCGCCTTTCGCGGGTCTCGGACGGTTCGGGGTCCGAAGGGACGCGGATAATTTCGCGTTCAAGGCCCTGATCACTCCCGAGGAGGTGGTCAGGCACATGATGGAAATGGCCAACAAATCGGCTCCAGGTCCGGATAAGCTCACCCTGAAAGATCTGCGCCGTGCTGACCCCGAAGGAGATGCTCTTGCCGAGTTGTTCAGCCTCTGGTTGATCACTGGCACGGTCCCGGACGGATTAAAGGAGTGTCGGTCTGTGCTGATACCGAAAGCAGTGGGCTTTGAGAAGCTGGGGCAGCTGGGCAACTGGCGTCCCATCACTATTGGGTCCATTGTGCTGAGGTTATTCTCGCGGGTGCTGACCGCGCGGCTCGCCGCAGCATGTCCCATTAGCCCCCGCCAGCGGGGTTTCATCTCGGCACCGGGGTGTGCCGAAAACCTGAAGGTGCTTGAGCTCATCTTGCGTAAGGTGAAGCAAGAGAGGCGGCCGCTCGGCGTAGTATTCGTGGACATAGCCAAGGCCTTTGATTCGGTGTCACACGATCACATTTCCTGGGTCCTAAAGGCCAAAGGGGTGGACCAACACATCGTGAGTCTCATTGAGGATTCATACCAGAAGGTTACCACGAGAGTACAAGTGTTCAATGGTTTCACCCCACCTATCAGCATCAAATCCGGGGTCAAGCAAGGCGACCCGATGTCCCCCCTGCTGTTCAACATTGCAATGGACCCCCTGATAGCCAAGCTCGAGACGTTCGGGCGGGGAGTGAAAGTCGGGAGTGCCTCCCTGGCCACCCTGGCGTTCGCGGATGATCTCGTCCTGCTGAGTGACTCCTGGGAGGGTATGCAACATAACATCAGCATCCTAGAGGACTTCTGCAACCTCACGGGCCTACGAGTGCAACCCAAGAAATGTCAGGGGTTCTTCTTGAATCCGACATGCGACTCCTTTACGGTTAACACCTGCGAGGCCTGGACGATAGCCGGCCGTGCGATCACGATGCTGGGACCAGGCGAGTCGACACGAGTGACTCCTGGGAGGGTATGCAACATAACATCAGCATCCTAGAGGACTTCTGCAACCTCACGGGCCTACGAGTGCAACCCAAGAAATGTCAGGGGTTCTTCTTGAATCCGACATGCGACTCCTTTACGGTTAACACCTGCGAGGCCTGGACGATAGCCGGCCGTGCGATCACGATGCTGGGACCAGGCGAGTCGACACGATATCTGGGCTTGAATGTCGGTCCTTGGGTTGGGATCGACAAACCAGATTTGGGTACGCAACTAAGCTCCTGGCTCGAGAGGATAGGGACTGCTCCGCTCAAACCGACGCAGAAGCTCTCTTTGTTGGTGCAGTATGCCATTCCCAGGCTGCACTATCAGGCCGATTACGCGGGCACCGGTCGGGTGGCCCTGGAGGCTCTGGATTCTATGAACCGGAGAAAGGTGAAGGAATGGTTCCACCTACCTGCCTGTACCTCGGACGGCCTCCTCCACTCCCGGCAGCCCTTGGGCTGCCGCGCCGGGCGAAAGTCATTCCGGCAGCGCAAGTGAGGAGGCTGATTCGCGTAGCCACTTCAACTGATGATGTCACGCGGAAAGTATCCCACGCGTGTGGGATAAGTGACGAAGTGGAGCGGCTCTGGTTGGCAGCGGGTGGGGACATCTCCAGTGTCCCGAGGTTCGAGGATCCTGATGCCCCGAAGCCCCTGGAGGTGCAGGACCCCCAGGCGGCTGCCCAGGAGACACCACGCGTCGTTCTGACGAAGGTGATCCCCCGGCCCTCCAACTGGAAGGACGAGGAACACTCCAATTGGGCCCAACTCCGCTGTCAGGGTGAGGGGGTGGAGCTGTTCCGTAAGGATCCGGTCAGCAACGGCTGGATCTCCAGTCGAGCGCGACTGGCGGAACGCCTCCGAATCGTGGCCTTAAAACTGCGGTCAAACGTGTACCCCACCAGGGAGTTTCTCGGGAGAGGCCAGGCAGGTACCAACGTAGGTTGTCGGCACTGTACACACCCTCGGGAAACACTGGGGCATATCCTGGGCATATGTCCTGCCGTGCAGGAGGCGCGAATCCTCCGGCACAACAAGCTGTGCAAGATCCTGGCAGCTGAGGGCAAAAAGTGTGATTGGACAGTGTACTATGAGCCGCACCTGCGCAACGCAGCTGGGGAACTGCGTAAGCCTGACCTCATCTTTGTCCGAGACGGTACCGCCCTGGTTGTGGATGTCACCGTGCGGTACGAAGCGGGACCCGCATCCCTCTCGACCGCCGCCGCAGATAAGGCCGCGAAATACCTGGATCTGAACGCACAGGTCCAGGAGCTCACAGGGGCTAAGCAGGTCACCTACTTTGGCTTCCCTCTTGGAGCCAGAGGAAAGTGGCACGCTGACAACTGGCAAGTACTGTCTAAACTGGGATTGTCCAGCTCCCGGAAGGAGCGGGTCGCACGTCTTCTATCGTGGCGGGCCTTGCTCGGGTCAGTGGACATGGTGAACATCTTCTCCTCGAAACACAGACAGGAAAACCAATCGGATGAAGCACTGCCCCCTGCTTGAGCACATTGCGAGTTCACGCGAGTTGAATCCCACTCTAGGGACCCCAAAAACAAAAATACCAAAAACAGTTGTGTTTCAGTGTGTTATTGTTCGTCTCTTTGGCTTCACCTCCAAGTTGAGTTCCCTCTCTCCTCTGCACTATCTTTCAGAACGGCCGGTGATGTCGAGGCTGGTGCGACCTCGGTCACCTCCAAGGCCAAGTGCTCTGGCCTCGAGTAGGACCGGGTGGCCCGGCCTGCTGGGGCACCCGACACCGCTCGAGGCAAACGGAAGGGACTCGTCCCGACCACGACCGGGCTAGGTGTGGCGCTGCCTAGCCTGCCGTATCGTCAAGCGTCCTGCTTGAG
>NW_005843875.1:12588-15143 GCF_000455745.1 Alligator sinensis | reverse complement strand
GCTGACCCCGAAGGAGATGCTCTTGCCGAGTTGTTCAGCCTCTGGTTGATCACTGGCACGGTCCCGGACGGATTAAAGGAGTGTCGGTCTGTGCTGATACCGAAAGCAGTGGGCTTTGAGAAGCTGGGGCAGCTGGGCAACTGGCGTCCCATCACTATCGGGTCCATTGTGCTGAGGTTATTCTCGCGGGTGCTGACCGCGCGGCTCGCCGCAGCATGTCCCATTAGCCCCCGCCAGCGGGGTTTCATCTCGGCACCGGGGTGTGCCGAAAACCTGAAGGTGCTTGAGCTCATCTTGCGTAAGGTGAAGCAAGAGAGGCGGCCGCTCGGCGTAGTATTCGTGGACATAGCCAAGGCCTTTGATTCGGTGTCACACGATCACATTTCCTGGGTCCTAAAGGCCAAAGGGGTGGACCAACACATCGTGAGTCTCATTGAGGATTCATACCAGAAGGTTACCACGAGAGTACAAGTGTTCAATGGTTTCACCCCACCTATCAGCATCAAATCCGGGGTCAAGCAAGGCGACCCGATGTCCCCCCTGCTGTTCAACATTGCAATGGACCCCCTGATAGCCAAGCTCGAGACGTTCGGGCGGGGAGTGAAAGTCGGGAGTGCCTCCCTGGCCACCCTGGCGTTCGCGGATGATCTCGTCCTGCTGAGTGACTCCTGGGAGGGTATGCAACATAACATCAGCATCCTAGAGGACTTCTGCAACCTCACGGGCCTACGAGTGCAACCCAAGAAATGTCAGGGGTTCTTCTTGAATCCGACATGCGACTCCTTTACGGTTAACACCTGCGAGGCCTGGACGATAGCCGGCCGTGCGATCACGATGCTGGGACCAGGCGAGTCGACACGATATCTGGGCTTGAATGTCGGTCCTTGGGTTGGGATCGACAAACCAGATTTGGGTACGCAACTAAGCTCCTGGCTCGAGAGGATAGGGACTGCTCCGCTCAAACCGACGCAGAAGCTCTCTTTGTTGGTGCAGTATGCCATTCCCAGGCTGCACTATCAGGCCGATTACGCGGGCACCGGTCGGGTGGCCCTGGAGGCTCTGGATTCTATGAACCGGAGAAAGGTGAAGGAATGGTTCCACCTACCTGCCTGTACCTCGGACGGCCTCCTCCACTCCCGGCAGCGGGACGGGGGCCTTGGGCTGCCGCGCCTGGCGAAAGTCATTCCGGCAGCGCAAGTGAGGAGGCTGATTCGCGTAGCCACTTCAACTGATGATGTCACGCGGAAAGTATCCCACGCGTGTGGGATAAGTGACGAAGTGGAGCGGCTCTGGTTGGCAGCGGGTGGGGACATCTCCAGTGTCCCGAGGTTCGAGGATCCTGATGCCCCGAAGCCCCTGGAGGTGCAGGACCCCCAGGCGGCTGCCCAGGAGACACCACGCGTCGTTCTGACGAAGGTGATCCCCCGGCCCTCCAACTGGAAGGACGAGGAACACTCCAATTGGGCCCAACTCCGCTGTCAGGGTGAGGGGGTGGAGCTGTTCCGTAAGGATCCGGTCAGCAACGGCTGGATCTCCAGTCGAGCGCGACTGGCGGAACGCCTCCGAATCGTGGCCTTAAAACTGCGGTCAAACGTGTACCCCACCAGGGAGTTTCTCGGGAGAGGCCAGGCAGGTACCAACGTAGGTTGTCGGCACTGTACACACCCTCGGGAAACACTGGGGCATATCCTGGGCATATGTCCTGCCGTGCAGGAGGCGCGAATCCTCCGGCACAACAAGCTGTGCAAGATCCTGGCAGCTGAGGGCAAAAAGTGTGATTGGACAGTGTACTATGAGCCGCACCTGCGCAACGCAGCTGGGGAACTGCGTAAGCCTGACCTCATCTTTGTCCGAGACGGTACCGCCCTGGTTGTGGATGTCACCGTGCGGTACGAAGCGGGACCCGCATCCCTCTCGACCGCCGCCGCAGATAAGGCCGCGAAATACCTGGATCTGAACGCACAGGTCCAGGAGCTCACAGGGGCTAAGCAGGTCACCTACTTTGGCTTCCCTCTTGGAGCCAGAGGAAAGTGGCACGCTGACAACTGGCAAGTACTGTCTAAACTGGGATTGTCCAGCTCCCGGAAGGAGCGGGTCGCACGTCTTCTATCGTGGCGGGCCTTGCTCGGGTCAGTGGACATGGTGAACATCTTCTCCTCGAAACACAGACAGGAAAACCAATCGGATGAAGCACTGCCCCCTGCTTGAGCACATTGCGAGTTCACGCGAGTTGAATCCCACTCTAGGGACCCCAAAAACAAAAATACCAAAAACAGTTGTGTTTCAGTGTGTTATTGTTCGTCTCTTTGGCTTCACCTCCAAGTTGAGTTCCCTCTCTCCTCTGCACTATCTTTCAGAACGGCCGGTGATGTCGAGGCTGGTGCGACCTCGGTCACCTCCAAGGCCAAGTGCTCTGGCCTCGAGTAGGACCGGGTGGCCCGGCCTGCTGGGGCACCCGACACCGCTCGAGGCAAACGGAAGGGACTCGTCCCGACCACGACCGGGCTAGGTGTGGCGCTGCCTAGCCTGCCGTATCGTCAAGCGTCCTGCTTGAG
>NW_005843875.1:0-2501 GCF_000455745.1 Alligator sinensis | reverse complement strand
CGTTCTGACGAAGGTGATCCCCCGGCCCTCCAACTGGAAGGACGAGGAACACTCCAATTGGGCCCAACTCCGCTGTCAGGGTGAGGGGGTGGAGCTGTTCCGTAAGGATCCGGTCAGCAACGGCTGGATCTCCAGTCGAGCGCGACTGGCGGAACGCCTCCGAATCGTGGCCTTAAAACTGCGGTCAAACGTGTACCCCACCAGGGAGTTTCTCGGGAGAGGCCAGGCAGGGACCAACGTAGGTTGTCGGCACTGGACACACCCTCGGGAAACACTGGGGGATATCCTGGGCATATGTCCTGCCGTGCAGGAGGCGCGAATCCTCCGGCACAACAAGCTGTGCAAGATCCTGGCAGCTGAGGGCAAAAAGTGTGATTGGACAGTGTACTATGAGCCGCACCTGCGCAACGCAGCTGGGGAACTGCGTAAGCCTGACCTCATCTTTGTCCGAGACGGTACCGCCCTGGTTGTGGATGTCACCGTGCGGTACGAAGCGGGACCCGCATCCCTCTCGACCGCCGCCGCAGATAAGGCCGCGAAATACCTGGATCTGAACGCACAGGTCCAGGAGCTCACAGGGGCTAAGCAGGTCACCTACTTTGGCTTCCCTCTTGGAGCCAGAGGAAAGTGGCACGCTGACAACTGGCAAGTACTGTCTAAACTGGGATTGTCCAGCTCCCGGAAGGAGCGGGTCGCACGTCTTCTATCGTGGCGGGCCTTGCTCGGGTCAGTGGACATGGTGAACATCTTCTCCTCGAAACACAGACAGGAAAACCAATCGGATGAAGCACTGCCCCCTGCTTGAGCACATTGCGAGTTCACGCGAGTTGAATCCCACTCTAGGGACCCCAAAAACAAAAATACCAAAAACAGTTGTGTTTCAGTGTGTTATTGTTCGTCTCTTTGGCTTCACCTCCAAGTTGAGTTCCCTCTCTCCTCTGCACTATCTTTCAGAACGGCCGGTGATGTCGAGGCTGGTGCGACCTCGGTCACCTCCAAGGCCAAGTGCTCTGGCCTCGAGTAGGACCGGGTGGCCCGGCCTGCTGGGGCACCCGACACCGCTCGAGGCAAACGGAAGGGACTCGTCCCGACCACGACCGGGCTAGGTGTGGCGCTGCCTAGCCTGCCGTATCGTCAAGCGTCCTGCTGTCGCTCAAGCAGCAGTCCGCACTCCTTCGTCCCTCCTAGTGCCCTCCGCCTCTGCGCTTTGCTATCCGCTCCGGCCGGTGATATCGAGGTTGGTGCGTCCTCGGTCACCTCTAAGGCCAAGCGCCTTGGCCGTAGGTAGGACCTGGTGCCTGCCCGGGGGGTCAGATACCGCCTGCGGCAAAGGAAGGGAGCCGTCCCGACCGAGGCAAGGGAAGGGAGCCGTCCCGACCGTTACCGGGCTTGAGATGGTGCGGCCACCCCCGCCGTATGTCAAGCACTCCACGACGGCTCGAGTCCGTGGCTTCACCTTCGTCCAAACTAGCGCCCTCCGACTCTGCGCTACTTTCGTCCCGCTATATACCCTCCCACCTCTGCGCTTATGCTATCCCTGCTGGGAAGAGCAGGAAGGGGGGCTCGCTCCTCTACCTCCGGTGGCTCGGAGTATTCGCGACTTCTTGCCACCACCTGTCTTGTGCCGTTAGAGGTGGGATCTCGGTGACCGGTGCAACACGAACTGATGGTTAGTCAGTCGGGTGAAATAGTCCCTGCTGCGGGCCCTCTGGGCTGACAGTTAGGTGAAAGGGTTTCCCCACTGCCTCTTCACCAACTTCGAACGCATGGAGTCCCGAGGACTTCCGACCACCCACAGCTCGCGCCACGAGAGGGAGACCTCCAAGAATGGGGCGAGCTGCGAGGGCTGTGAGTCAGCCGGGCTGAATAATCCCGACTGCGGGCCTGCAAGGGCCGACAGATAGAGCGGAGGGAATGCGGAACCCTCCCCTCTGTCTCGGGGACATCCCCCTCCTTGTGCCGTTAGAGCTGAACCTCGGTGACCGGTGCAAGGTGCACGATGGGCTGAGGAGGTGGCGGAAGCCCCCTCTTCGGTCTTGGGGACGCCCCACGTCTTGCCCCGGGAGAGCGGAATCTTGAAGATCGGGGCAACACGAACTAGCTGAGACCCGTTCCCTACCCGAGGGGCATGAGGCATGTGTGCTGTGCCGGGAGGGGTGAAACCCGGCGATCGGTGCAGCACAGACTGAAGTGAGACACTTGCCGAGAGTGCCTTAGACGGCTCCCAGACGCGGGGTGGTGCGGCCGCGTCTGACGGAGTGCCAAGCGCCCCACTGCTCCCTTTGGGCAGCGGACTTCGTCCCGAGCTCTTCCCCGCCCGCGTCTGCGCTTTGTTCCGCTGTCCTGCGTTTCCGATCCAGCTCGCTGGCTCCCGTCTGAACCTGCATTTCTCTCAAGTGGGAAATCTTGTAATGATTACCTCCCATGTTTCCGCTCAGGGCATCGCCCACATGACGGACAACTGGTGCTGGTCACGAGGCCACGCGGACCCTCCGGTGGCC
>NW_005843874.1:24485-34755 GCF_000455745.1 Alligator sinensis | reverse complement strand
GTGGTGTAGCACAGTGGGTTGCAAATGGCCATGTAGTAGTCATAGGCCATGGCTGCCAGGAGAAAGCACTCCGAACAGCAAAAGAAGAAGAAGATCTGGAGTGCACATCTGAAAAGAGAATGAAGGTAGAAAAATATATTTGCATACACTTGTAAAGGTATTTTGAAACAACCTAACTTTTATGGTGCCTCACAATTAGGAGGCAGCATAGGACATGTTAGAAGCAGTTGCCTTATATTCAGATGCTGGATTCATAGTTTCATAGTTGGTCGGGTCAGAAGGGACCTGAGCAGATCATCAAGTCTGACCCCCTGCTGTGGCAGGAAAAGATATTGGGGTCAAACGACCCTGGCAAGGTGTTCATTCAGCCTCCTTTTAAAGACCCCCAGGGTAGGAGCCGGCACCACTTCTCTTGGAAGGTGGTTCCATGTCCTAGCCGCCCTGACAGTGAAGTAACGCCTCCTGATGTCTAGCCTGAATCTACCCTCTGCCAGCTTGTGATCATTATTTCTAGTCACTATTGGGAGTGCTCGGGGGAACAGGGACTCCCCCAGTGCCTGCTGGTCCCCTCTGACCAGTTTGTAAGTGGCCACTAGATCCCCCCTCAGCCTTCTCTTGTGGAGGCTGAACAGGTTCAGGTCCCTCAGCCTCTCTTCATAAGGCCTTCCCTGCTGACCCCTGACAATGCGGGCGGCCCTCCTCTGGACCCTCCCCATGCTGTCCATATTCCTCCTGAAGTGCAGCACCCAGAACTGGATGTAGTACTCCAGCTGCAGCCTGACCAGTGCCACATAGAGGGGGAGGATCACCTCCTTGGACCTGCTGGACATGCATCTGTGGATGCGTGACAAGGAGCTGTTGGCCTTCCTGACCGCGTCCCCATACTGTTGACCCATGTTCATTTTTGCATCAATGATGACTCCTAAATCCTTTTCTGCCTCTGCACTGACGAGAAGGGAGTTCCCCAGCCTGTAGGTGTGCCGCTGGTTCATTCTCCCCAGGTGCAGCACCTTGCACTTGTCAGTGTTGAAACCCATCCTGTTCTCATTCGCCCACCCCTGTAACCTGTCTAGGTCTGATTGCAGCCTATTCCTCCCTTCTAGCATGCCCACTTCTCCCCACATCTTAGTGTCATCTGCAAATTTGAACAGGGTGCATTTTACCCCTTTGTCCAACTCGCTGATGAAGATGTTGAACAGTGCGGGCCCGAGGACTGAGCCCTGTGGGACCCCACTGCCCACATCCCTCCAGGTCAAATAAGACCCATCCACCGCCACTCTCTCGGTGCGGCCCTCCAGCCAGTTAGTGACCCACCTGACTGTGTAGGCATCGACACCACAGTCCCCTAGTTTTTTTTAATGAGAATGGGGTGAGAGACTGTGTCAGAGGCCTTCCTAAATTCCAGAAAGACTATATCCACTGCGACACTTGCATCCAGGGATTTGGTGACCTGATCATAGAAGGTCACCAGATTGGTCTGACAGGACCTGCCTCGAATGAACCCGTGTTGGTTGCCCCTAAGCATAGTCTCCCCTGCTGGCCCCTCGTGGATATACACCAGGATCATTTTCTCAAAAAGCTTCCCCAGGACCGAGGTAAGACTAATGGGCCTATAGTTTCCTGGGTCCTTCTTCTTCCCTTTTTTGAAAATGGGAACCACATTGGCCCTTTTCCAGTCCTCCAGCACATCAAATTCTCATTTTATAAAACCTGTTATCTATGTCGCTCCACAAACAGATTGTGTGAGTGGTTATCTGTATATATCTCTACTTGAAAACGTAAGATTTCACATGCATATAAACATTTAAGCAGGACTATGCTGGCCTACACATTATTAAAGGAAAGGTGCAGAAATTCTGACTGAAAGGTGACCAAAGTAACTTGTGTAATGTTTTTTTTAATTGGATCTAGTTGATCAACCTTGTTAAACACTTTTGTAAATTTCAGTAGCTTTGGGCACATTAAGTAATGGCTAACCAGAATTGCTGGAGGACCTGGTCTTGCTTCTATAAGCATCAATGAGATTTTAAAGACAAAAATGGAATTAAGAGCCACACCAAAGACAGTCATTGAATAGGAGTTAGGCACATAAATATATTTTCTTAGGATCTTACTTACAATTCCCAGATCACAGACACTTTCATGAAACAGGAAAAAGATGAAAATGGGCGGGGGGGGGGGGCATTTGTGGCCTCATGCTAACTGCTGAGCAATAGTTAAAACTAAGTGAGCAAAATTCTGAACTACTTTGTGTGGCGGTCGAGTAGTAGGCTGGGCTGTGGCCAGTAGCCCCGAAATAGCAGGCGGGTACTTTTGACGGATGAAGCAGAATTAGGCACGAAAGCGTATCGTTTAAACAAAGAGATTGCTTTACTTACACTGTCGAGGAATACAGCGTAGGCAGAAAGTTAGCTTCAGTTACAACCGGACGAGAGCTCTTTAAACCGAGGTGAACTGTCCGTGACAATTCAACGAGCATGCAGAACACGGAGTACAACAATTCAACGAGCATGCAGGGTACGGGGTACGTCGGGAAAGTTGATGACGGGGAGTCATTGGTGGGTGATCAGTCCACTACGTTCACTCCGAGATGGGCGCGGAGTTCTCCAACTTGGGCGGAAACTGCTCTAACTTTTATACGGCTAGCGAATCAATTGCTAGTCACCACGTAGGAATAATTTAGAACCGGCCAATAATGGTGTGCATATTTACATAGGGATGGCAGGAGCTTTTCTGCATCAGGGTTCTCCACCATAGCGGAAATTTCACCGTGCCGAAAAGCTTCATTGTGCTAGAAAATTCCACTGTGCCGAGGCACTTAACTACTAAGTTCTGACACTTTGCAATGAAGTATTCTTAAAAAACATGTAATCAATTTTAACAGTCTTCTCCATGGAAACAAAGTCTTCATTGACACACTGAAATGAACTTTATAAATCAAGTTATACCTTTTTAGTAAAGAAAAAAACAAACAAACCCTGTCCCTTAAGGACTACACAGGATTTAATCTTGATTCCGTGAGGGAGTAAAAGAATGGTTGAACCCTAACTTTAGTTAGGCTACTCCTGATTAACTCTTGGGTAAAATCAAAACCAGGCATCTGACTGCCATGGAATCACTTCTGATTTATGGCAATTTAGATAAAGTTGATAATGTAATTCAGTGGAGGAAAAACAGTCTTGGGTGAGCTATAACTAAGGCAGGAAGTAAACACAGCACCCATGGTGGAGGTCTGGAAGATATTGGACTATTTCTTAGCCCATATATTTGAAGCCTAAGTGGTAGTTAGACTCCTAAATGCATCCTATTCAAATCCTTGAAGAAAACATAAATTAACCTAAGACACAAAAAAGAAGAAAAAGGGAGGAGGACCCACATAACTTTGTCATTAAGAATGTTTTTCAGGGATTCAAGAAAGGTAGAACTGAATCACGCAGGGGATGGCACTCTAATCTTCCCTTGTCACCCACATGTGCAGAGTTACTCATCCACGAATAGAATTAGTGCTAAAAAAATCCTTACAGATACCCATAAAAGGGCCATTTAGATGACCAGGAAGTAACAGAATGCCTTTCTGTGTAGCTAAGTACCACTGAAACACCTGACAAACAGAAGAAGAGCTGGTCCATTGTGTGACCTGGAACTTGTGTTGGTGCACTGGCGCTCTGTACGATAATTATAACAGACATTGGAGTTTATGCTTCAGAATTGGAGATGCAGATACCCATTAAACTGACTCAAGAAGAAGGAAAAGGAATTGGAGGGTGGAAAACAAAAACCAAAAACCTATGGCTTTTTACTCTAATGTGCAGTTATCATAACACATTTCCTCTTTAGCTGTGGTGATTGGATTGAACTGAATAGCAGTTCTTTTAGAGAGAGAGAATTTCCCTCCTGCAGAACACATGACAATTAGGCCTGGATTTCAAAGTCAACTAATTTTTGTGGATGTTCAGATCTTGTTGCAGATCCTGTTACTAGAAGGAGAATTTGACTGTCTAAATTGAGAAGGGAAAGCTGTCCTATTAAACCTGGGTCACTATGCAGAAAAGAAAGAACATGCATGGGGTCAGTAAGAATAAAAGCAGGACACAGCTGCAAGGCTTTTAATCCTGGATTAAAGGGTTAATCCTGGGTTCCTGAGTTTAAATCCTGGTTTAGATAGCTAAGTCCTTTTTTTATGTTCTGGCTCCTAGTTTTATTTGTTTCAATAAGATTTAACCACCTAATCTAATTAAATAATTCTGAATACAGTACTAATGAATTATTGCAAATACATAATGCAGAATTTCATAAATCAGAACCCGTAAAATGACTTTGGAGCACCAGTCCAAGGGGCACTTTGTAAAATGTCATTCTATTGATTCTTACCTATCCTATTGGTTAACCAAGATCACCCTTTGTTGATTTACACAAAACCATATCAACATGCCAGAAGCACCCAGCTACTAATAAACAAATTTAAGCACAACTAAGATTTTCAAATCCTAGAAAACTAAATAAAACTAGTATTTCTTAATAAGTCCACATGTTATCCCAAGAATTGTATAGGAAATGTATTTATTTATATACTTGTTTGTTAAAATGAAAGAAAGGAAAATACTTATCTGCCCAATAGCCTGGAAACATGACATTTCTACCCAATTGCGGTGAGAAGTTCTTTACCTACATTTTGAAGCCTGAAGAAGTTATCATTGATTCCAAGAATCCATGTAATGATGAAGCCAGTTGTCTGCATTTCCTTTTTTTTTCCTTTCTACGCGTTCCAGGATACCATCTCTGATTAATATTCTGATATTAAGTAGAAAAACAAGAAACAAAACTGAAAAAAACAAAGTCCCAAACACTTGACTGTGGTCTTTAAGAGTCTAAATAGTGGCAGGGAGGTCAATACTTAAACTCCTGCTTACTTCCCTGCAGTTCCACCACATACATTTGAATCATGCTCTAAACTACTTGGCAGCACTTGGCACCAAACTCTGACTAGACAAATATGCCACATACACCTCTATTTACCTGTTCAATTATATGTGGCTGATCACAAATTTCTTCAAACCCAGTCTTACAATGAGATGTAATTTATGGCTAGGAATAAGATTAAGATGATGTCAGTAGTAAGAGCTATATGACTGACCTCAATGAGACTGAAATCACAGTCTGAGTAATATTCACTTGTTGAAAATGTCAGTCAATGCATTTTGCAACGGGACACAGAAGCCCTCTTGCTCAACAGAGCCCTATGTCTCCTGAGTAGACTTGTTAGCATACTAATTACAGTTGCATTTGTTAGATGTCTCTTCCTATCCATCTCCAACTACTATTTCTACCTCGATTTCTCCCCTTTGAAGTTAACAAGAGACCTTTCCCTCCTCCTCTTTCTTATGTTTGCTCTTTCTATAGTTCTGACTCGATTTCTGACTCCAAACCTATTCATTTATGTTTAAAATTCATAAAGTAGATTACCACCAGAATTTAACTTAATTTCTTGTAATACTGTATCCAGTGAAAGTACAGTAGAATAACCCTGGATTTCTTTTTAGTATTTATTAAGGTCTGAGAGTGAGATCACACAAGTATTTAGGCTCTAAATTAGAATTTAAGTGGAATATAAGTGCCTAATGCTGAGGCAGGGATTTGCATATTGAAACCTACGTAGGCCACAGAATCATAGAAAATTAAGGTTGGAAGGGACCTCAGAAGGTCACATAGTCCAACCCCCTGCTCAGAACAGGACCATCCCTAACTATATCATCCCATCCCATGTTAGGGATCCACTACTCGAGGGACCTAAGTTTTCTTACAAAAAATTATTGGGGGTCTAAAATTCAGCTTCTTCTCATGACCAGAAGAGACATGATAATAGTGGCTAAGACGGGAGGAATTAGGGTGGAATTCTATTCCCCTGTGGTCATTGAAGTAGTGTTTTGGTCAGTTAAGGCATTTTTGGCTCTTAACACTGGTAGCCATTCTACTTCTCATCCATGTGGCTGTATAGTGTGCGCATCCACATCCATGTATGGACTGGGAATGCACAGTAGGCTCTACACTAGCTTCACACATGCCCAGCCAAATAGGTGTACCTTTTCTGGATGTGTAGCAGGATCCAAGACCCCAGAATATAGTCAGCCCCAAAGCAGCCACTGTCAGAGTTAAGAGGAGGGCCTTTCCATGTTTTAGCAACAAGTGCATCTAAGGAAACTTGTGTAGGTGCTGAAGCTACGTTCCTCTCCAGCACTTCTTTAAAACCTTACACTTGGGAAGCTATGAGGAGAGATTTGTGGGGCCAGGAAGAATGTCACAGAACAGAGGGTGTGTTGTTCAGGCACATGGCTGCTGGCCTGAAAAGGAGGGGCCCTTGGTTCCAGCTCGGAGTGAGAAACTTTCTTCCTGCATTGCTCATCCTTTTCGTACCCCCAAATGACTATATTAAATGCAGCTGGCAGATGCTCAGCTTTCACAGGAATGGTGGGGAGAGGCTTGAATATTGTCTGGTCTGTGACATGGTGGTTTGAGGAACATCAGAAAGATTCAGGTTCAAACCCATTGTGTGAGATGATGGTGGGAGTCCCCATCTGTGATTAGTTTCATAGTTGATCAGGTCGGAAGGGACCTGAGCAGATCATCAAGTCCGACCCCCTGCCATGGGCAGGAAAGAATGCTGGGATCAAATGACCCCAGCTAGGTGTCTATCTAGCCTCCTTTTGAAGACCCCCAGGGTAGGAGCGAGCACCACTTCCCTTGGAAGTTGGTTCCAGATCCTAGCCGCCCTGACTGTGAAGTAGCGCCTCCTGATGTCTAGCCTGAATCTACTGTCCATCAATTTATGGCCGTTGTTCCTTATTACTCTTGGTAGTGCTCGGGGGAACAGGGACTCTCCCATTGCCTGCTGGTCCCCCTTGGCCAGTGCACTAGATGCTTAACTGTTGTAGATAAGAAATGGGGCAGCCCTTGTCCACCTACCTCCTGTTGCTGCTAGTACAGGCATAAATAGTCATTAACATGTATAGGGTAATGTATCCAGGAATACAACCTCTACCCATGTGTAAATGACAAAAATGCCATGTAGATCACTAGAAAGCAATATAAATCCACTCCTAGATACCTATTTCCCACTTAAGGCCTTATTGAGTTCACAAACTTACCATGTGTCTGGGGGGGGGGGGTTTAAGCCTTCCTCAAGAGAATTGGGTGGTGGCTGCAGCCATGGTTGGGGATTTTGATGTGGGTGTGCTCGTGCTACTGCTGGGACTTAAACCCTCGAGGTTCCTGGCTAGAAGGTCTTGCCCCTCTGCTCATGGGCAGACCAATCACCATATTTGGGGTCAGGAGGAAGTTTCACCCCATGGTAAGAATGGTACAGGCTGTGGGGGAGTTTGCCTTCCTCTGTGGTAGGGGGTGTGGACATCTTCATGGGATCTCACAAGCATACTTTAACAACCTTTGCAGCAGCAGGATGTTGGCTGCTATGGTTCCCCCTGCTTTACTTGTGGCAGTTTATGGTGTTATGTCTTGTGGTTGTGCCAGGATTGATTGTGTAGTTTTGCTACTAAGTTAGACAATAGATTTGGGTAGGTTGGTTTTGGGTAATGATCATCTTGCCTCAGGCAAAGGGTGGACTAGATGACCTCTGGTAGTCCCTACCAGCCCTACTTCCTTTGATTCTATTGTTCTATGACCTTTGGGAAAAATGGTCCATGATGGATTCCACAGAGGAGCATTTGCTTGGGATCCCAAGTACTGTATAGTCTCTTGGAGAAACTCCTGAAGCCAGCCCAGGTGTAACTCCTACAGTGGGTGATCCCTCTGGCTCCCTGGAATCTGCAACCCCATGTTTTGATCCCAGACCCATCATCCTTGTCCCAGTCATTTATGGACTCCTGCTTCTGGAGAGTCTCTTTCTTCCAGGGGATGGAGTGCACCTCAAGTCACAGGCAGCTCTTAAAAAAAAAAAAAAAAAGACACATTTATTATTCAAGAGCAGTACAGCAGGCAAAGTCCTTGGCCTTAGATATTAATGCCTAGGCCTGCTTCCAAGCAGACTCTCTCTCCAGTAAACAGCCCTTTCTGTTCTCTCAGATGACACAGGGTAAAGCTACTTCTTAAGATATTTTGACATTCCCATCCTTCATCATTGTTCTCCCTAGTATTTCAGAAAACTTGACTAGAACTTAGCATTCTTGTACAACATTCCTCGCTCTACCAGTGCTATGCCGTGTGGCTCTGAATATATATTTGTTCTTAGTTTTATGTTTCTACACAACCATTTTCCTTCCTGCAGTTTCTCTCTTGTATTTAAATTGTCAGCTCTTTAGGGGAGGAAATTAAATTTCCTGTGGCTTGATGCCCAGGCATTAGGGTTATATTCCTTGCTGTATAGTAGAAACAAACCATGCTTCACTATTAGTAAGAAATCATAATTCCTTGCTGAAGATTGTAAACAATTTCTTGGGCTGGGATTCAAAGTATTCTCTAAATAAAAATGTTTCCATGGTTTCAGATCTCTACAATTCCATTTTGGTATGTCCTAGGAAGGGAAACCTTACTCATTACACACAGTGATTTACCTAGGTTAACTTTTGAAAATATTTAAGCACATTCATATTTGCAGGGATGTGAAGAGATAAAACCTAGTTACCTATTTGTCTGTCTCTCTACTTTGACTTCCTTCCTTGGAACTGACTACCTGCAATATGGTTTTTGCTTTGCCCAGAAACTGCCCTTACAAGGGATACAAGTGACCTCCTGGATAAGGACAGGGGCTCTTTCCTAACCATATTCTCCTGTTCTGTTTAATAACTGCCATTTTCTGTGCCTCACTCTCTTTTTCTCTCTCTCTGTGTCCAATACTTTCTCTCAGCCCATGACTTCATTTAGTCCGTGGCTTCATAGGTACCAGTCTACTCTTCTGGTTACCATCTCACTATTTTTTTCATTGTCTTCTTATTCTCTCCTCTCCCTCTGTTTGGTGGTGTCTTTAAGTATTGTGTCCATCACCTCCTCAGTTTTTGTAATGTAACCTCTCTTACATTGAATTTCTACCCCTACCTGGCCTGTAATCCTTTGTGCTATCTTACCCATCCAGTGACATCCTGAAGCTAGTGTCTCCAGGACTTAATTCCCTTTCTCCTTTTAATTATTCTGTTGCCCTAGGGGGTCAGGCCAACTCTCAGGATCTCAATATTGTGCTGTTAGACAGGAGGGTGTAACACAATTGCACATAGACAAAACACACACAAATCAATTAGATGCATACACACACACACACACAACCAGCTTAGGCACATACACATCCAAGCCAGCCTAGACACATGCATACCTATTACCAATTCAAGCACATACACTATACACCCCAAAAGTTAGACACAGATCACTAATTTGTATATCATGCACACAATGCTATATCTATATCTATATCTATATATATACACACATACATACATACACAGACAAATATATATATATAGACACACACACACTCTCTCTCTCTCTCTCACACTAGCAACTCAGATACACACATGTTCCAAATAACTAGTTTACATTTATGCACACCTATTACCAGTTTAAGCCCATACACGCTACACACACCAAATTTAGACAGAATCATTTACCAGTTACCAACACCTGCACATTCAATACACATACATAGATTACTAATTCATATACCACACACACAAAATGATATCTATATATATATCTATATATAGATATGTATTCACTAATTTACACTCATACCACCCACCTACACTTACACACAGGTGAGTTCCTCAGTTGGGTGTTGTGATGTGCATGTATGTATGCATGTGCTTAGTGTACTTGGGATACCTGGGGAAAGGTTAAGGTAAGAAAGTAGAAGTGTAGGGAGTTTAAGTTACTGGAAATGAAAGTCACCGGGACCAGGATTAGAACCAGTAGATTAGAGGGGCCTGGGCTGAAGAACTGAGGCTCGGGGGTAACTTTAGGTTAATTGATCTTAAGACAATGCCCAAAGCCTGCAGAACAGGGAAGCATGCTGGCACAGAAGCTAGGACTGCAGCCAGAGCTAAGGAGAAGCTGAAAAGGTAGGTGGGGAGAGGGGAAAATGGGACTAAGGGAAAGTGTGGATGTTAAAGAGGGGCTCTGGGTGTGGGGAGCCGGAGGATGGCAATGGGGCAGCTAGAGATATTGCAGGGAGCGGCAGTGGGTGCTGGAAGCTGGAGCAAGGCTCCAGCTGCTGGCTAATAGGAGCTGGGAAGCTGCGGGGGGGAGGATTACAGAAGGTGGGGGGGAAGGC
>NW_005843874.1:13345-24281 GCF_000455745.1 Alligator sinensis | reverse complement strand
AAGGGACTGGGATTCAGTAAAACATGACCCAACTTGCGGTTGCAAATGACAGTGGTTTTATTGAACAGGGGAGATGGTGACAGTGTCAAATTGGTTCCCTTACACCCACACACACACCAACACACACCCACACACACCCACACAATGGCAGCAGGGGTTAGAGAGGCTTGGTGCAGGGGCTGAAGTCCACTGAAGTCCAGGAGGGGAGAGAGACAGAGACAGAGAGTCCAAATTGTAGGAGGAGGTGTGCAGGTAATATCTACCTATCCCAGCTGGACAGGGGTCCTTGTCCAGTAGGTGTTGTCCAGAGCGGCGTCGCCGGCAGGGCCTCTGGGTGGATAGGTGGTGTAGCATAGTGCTGGTCCAGATTAAAATGACATTCCCACTGGGTTTGTCTTCACTGCCCCTTTTTATAGCGGCAGTCCTTTTGTGACCCTAGTGAAAGGAGGCATGCCCAGGCAAGGGTCATCCCCTGGTATACTGAGCATGTGCACTCCATGCAGGGATGTGCAGTTTCTGGTGTCTGTAATGGTGAGAGTTGCTGGTTTTGCAGGGTCCTTTGTCTTTGAAATGCTGGTCTTGTCTCTGTTCCTGGGTGAGGTCTGTGGTTCCTGGGTGAATCAATGCAAGGTGATGTCCCACTCATTACAGGCCATTCAGTAGAGGCCTGCTACCATTGTATTTCAATTATTCCCAATCACACTCATTCATCGGGGAACCAATTTACATGGGAGGGGTACGTGACTCATACAGTTGCAACATGGGATGCCCAGGCAGAGGACAGAAGATGGAGGCCTGACATAAAAAAATGAAAACTTGACATGACTTTGGTTCACTTACAAACACAGGCCTAAACCATACAGTATCCATATGAAACAATAACAATCAGTAGGAAAATGATAATAATACAATATACAACAGTAAAAATCAATACAAACCTGATGATAATACAATATTCAACAGTGGATATCCAAAACCAAAAACTTGCTACCAAAACACAAATGTTTAAAGCTTATCCTAAGTCTGAGCTCACTTATACTTATCTATAGGGAATAGAGAGGGAGAGAAAAGTCAGAAATGGTTGGGGAAAGGGGAGGGAATGCATTTTAAAATAAATTGTAAAAAAAGAAAGAAGAACTGGGGGTTTTGCTACAATTCAACTTTCCTTTGTCTCCCTTTTTTAAGTCCATTGGCAAGAGAAGTCTTCTGGAATTGCAACTTCTGTGCTGTCTCACACTTTGCTGTTTCTCTTCTCCCCCCTGCCGTAACATGCCAGTGTTTATTTCCCACCCCACCCCAGAAAAATTGTGTGTGTGCATGTGTGAATTCTAGAATTAATTTAACTGAATATTTTATTTAAATGGCTCACATTTAATTGAAACCAAAAAAACCCACCAAGAAACCCAACAAAGAACAACTCTCCCTTCCCTCAAAAGAACTTTTAGACTGAATATTCCTTCTTTTCAGCATCTGATAACTGCAACAGAAAGTTTTTAATTTTTTTGGATAAAAAACATGGAGTACACTTGCCTTGTGCTATTTCCATGATTGGCCACTAAGACAAGTTGAAATGTCTTTATTCAGGTGAAAATTTGCCACTCCCCCACACCCCAAATTCCATACAGAATACTCCTTACAATGCACTACAACTTTATACTGCATCAGCATTTATTAGTGTTGCGGCTGATGGTGATGTTCCTGCTGCTGGTGATGAGAGGATTATCAAAAAGTAATCTGATTACAATTACTCTTCTCTAGGTTTCCAAGTGTTTCTCCTTATCTGTGGAACTTGAGCAGGAGTCAGAGGACTTTTGTCCCATCCCAGAGTTTTCCATTGTTGTGTGCACTTAAGCAAATTGTTCAACCTGAGTGACTTAGTTTTCTCAGCTCTACCATCAATTCATAGGCATTAGCGCTGAAAGGGACCTCGTAAGATCATCGGGTCCAGCCTCCTGCCCAAAGGGCAGGAAGTCAGCTAAGGTCAAAGGATTCCAGCAAGATAAGCATCCAAATGTTTCTTAAACGTGTCTGGAGTAGGGGCTTGCACCACCTCTGGGGGGAGTCTATTCCAGGCCTTGGGGGCTTGGACAGTAAAGAAGTTTTTTTTCCTTATGTCCAGCCTAAAATGGTTTTGCAGGTGTTTATGACTGTTGTCATCCCTTGGGGTGTTCTGGTGAGCAGGCATTCCCCCAAATCCGGATGCACACCCCTTATGTTCTTATAGGCTGCCACCAAGTCACCCCTGAGCCTGCACTTATCCCGACTGAAGAGTCCCATAGCTCGCAGCTTCTCTTCATAAGGCCTGTTCTCTTGCCCTCTGAATTGGATGCAGTACTCCAGCTGTGGCCCCACCAAGGCTGAGTACAGCAGGAGGATTACGTCTTGGGTTTTGCGCGAGATGCATTGGTAGATGGAAGCCAGAGTTTTGTTTGCCTTGCTGGCTGCAACATCGCATTGGTGGCTCATGTCCATCTTGTAGTCAATCATGACCCCAAGTCTCTTTCAGTCATAGTGCTAGTGACTGTAGCATTCCCAAGCCTATAAGTGTGACGTGTTTGTTTGTTCTTTCCCCCAAGGTGGCATGCCTTACATTTCTCCCTACTGAATGCCATCAGATTTTCATCCACCCACCTTGCAAGCCTATTGAGGTTGGCCTGGATCACCAGTCTATCCTCAAATGTGGATACTATCCCCAAAGTTTGGTGTCATCAGTGAAGTTGGCCAGTCTGCTTCTGACACCAGAGTCCAGATCATTTTTAAAGACATTAAAGAGTACAGGTCTGAGAATGGAGCCTTGGAGGACATCGTTGGTCATTGAGTGCCATGTTGATATGGTTCCATCAACTACCATTCTCTGGGTCCAACCTCAGAGCCAGACTGTAGTGTAGTCGAGGCCAGTTCCCCAATTTTTCCATGAGGACATCATGGGACACCAGGTCAAAGGCTTTTTTTAAGTCCAAATATATGATATCAACCTCTTCCCTTTTGTCCAGGTGATATGTCACTTGGTCATAGAAGGAAATGAGATTGGTCAGGCAAGACCTACCAGCAACAAACCCATGTTGGCTATCCTTCAGAATGTTTCCTTCTGTTAGCCTTTCAAGAAGAGTTTCTTTGATATTTTTTCCAAGTTCTTTCCAGGGATTGAGGCCAAACTGATTGGCCTGTAGTTTCCCAACTCTTCTTTCCTTCCTTTCTTGAAGATAGGCACCACCTTGAACCTCTTCCAATCTTCAGGTACTTCGCCCAAGTGCCACAAGTTCTCAAATATCCTTGCCAGTGCCTGTGCTATGATGTCTGCCAGTTCCTTTAGCACTCTTGGGTGCAATCTATTCAGACCAGCTGATTTGTAGGTGTCCACCCTCTCAAGGTGCCCCCTCACAAGATCTATGCCAATGGTGGGCATATATTCACCCTCACACTGATCACCCCTCATCATGTTAGGCAGGGAGGTCCCTTTGGGCTAGTGAAAAACCAATGCAAAGTAATCATTAAGCAGATTGGCTTTTTCCTGGGTGTCAGTTGTCAGCTGCTCCAATTGGTTTAGCAGAGGTCCAGTGTTGCCCTTGTTTTTCTTCCAACTCCTGAAGTATCTGAAGAAGGACTTTTTATTGTCCTTGATTCATGTAGCCAGTTTGAATTCGTTTGCAGCCTTGACTTTCCTAGTTCATTCCCTACAGGTGTGGACCAGTGCAGAATACTCCTCCTTAGTGGTGTTTCTTGTCTTCCATCCTTTATAAGCCTCTCTTTTTAGACATGGGAGATCTATGAGTTCCCTGTTGAGCCAAGGGGGTGGCTGAGCCCTTTTACCACCTTTCCTACAGGTTGGGATGGACTTCCCTTGAGCTTCTAGGATCGCTTCCTTGAGGAACAACCACTCATCATGAACTCCCCTCCCTGTCAAATCATGGCCTCTCAGGGCCTCAAGAACAAGCCTCCTGAGCTTATGAAAGTTGGTTTTCCTAAATTCGAGAACTACTGCATAGCTGGCTGACTTGCCAGCTTTGTGATGGATAGTGAAAGTGATCAACTCATGGCCAGCTTCCCTTTGATTCTCAGGTCACTGATTAGATCATCCCCTTTGGCCAGAACCAGGTCCAGCAGCACCTTACCTCTTATTGGCTCATAAACTTCTTGAGACAAGTACAGCTCATCCATGCATGTGAAGAAGCTTTGGGATTTTGCTGATTTCTCTTCCCATGGTATGTCAGAGTGGATGAAGTCTCCCATGACAGCCATGCACCAAGAGTGTCCAGCCTCAGCCAGTTCCCTGGTGAATACATGGTCAAGCTCTTGTTCCTGGTTTGGAGGTTTGTAGTGTAGACTCCTACCATTGTATCCCCTTTACCATGTTCCCCTTGTATTCTAACCCAGAGGGTCTCCAGTCATCCCTCTTGGGTGCCAATCTCAGATTGTAGGAATGTGTAGTTGTCCTTCACATAGAGAGCTACACTCCCACCCCTTTTTTCAGCATTATCTATCCTGTACAGGGTATAGCCATTTATACCCATAGTCCAGTATTAGGAGGAGTCCCACCAGGTCTCCATTATCCCTATGAGATCATAGTCATTTTTGTTTAGCAGAAGGACCAGTTCCCCCTGTTTATTGCCCAAACACTTGGCATTAGTGTACAGGCAAGTAAGTATGCCATTGGAGGCCCTAGGCTTCCTTGTAGTCATGGTGAAGCTCTGTTTCTGGGCTGGAGTAGGAAAGTCTTCTATTGAGCACCCTAACCTGCTGATTTTGAGACTGATGCTTGGTGAGCTTGCTCTGGTGGTTGTCCACCTATCCCCCAGTGAGCTTAGTTTAAAGTACAGTTGAAGGTGAATGTTGGTGAAAACACCTTTTGCTCTATGGCCAGATATATAAAGAAATAAGGTTTCCCATTATCCATCTCTGTTCATTTACAGCATGGCAGAATATTACTTACACTTACTTGAGGTGCCAGAACAGTAGGAATAAGATGTGGTTGCATGGCTCTACTGCCCTAATATGAAGTAATTCATCAGAGTGATATGAATCAAAGTGATGTAAGGTCTGCTGCCTTTTGGGGTCTCCGCCATGCCAGCTGAAGGAGCTCCAGGCCACAGTCCAGAGACTGCGTGCCATCAGGGATCATGAGTGGGAGATAGACTGCTACTGCCAGGTCCTTCTCCCCCTGGAGGCGGAGGGCAGACCACAGTCACCTTCTAGGACAAGGGAGGACTCAGGAACCTCCCATCCTGTCCAGGTAGGGGATTAAACTAAGCCTGCCAGGGGACAGGGGGACTACTGCCACTGCTGACCCACTGAGCAACCCTTGCAAAGCCAGCAGGCCAAGGCACTTAAGGGAGCCTACCCCTGCCCCATCCCTGGAACGATCTGTAGGTAAGGTAAGGGCCCCGAAAGGGACACTTGCATGCCTGTACACAAATGCCAGAAGCTTGGGGAATAAAGAGGAGGAACTTGTCCTCCTGCTTAACACAAATAATTATGATGTCATAGGGATAACGGAGACCTGGTGGGACTGCACCCATGACTGGGCCACAGGTATAGATGGCTATACCCTGTACAGGAGAGATCGAGTGGACAAAAGAGGTGGGGGTGTAGCTTTCTATGCCAAGGAGAGCTATGCATCGCTGCAAGCCAACATTGGCACCCAAAGTGTATGACTAGAGACCCTCTGGATTAAAATCCACGGGGAACATGGCACAGGGCATACTTTGGTGGGCGTCTACTACAGACCCCCTACCCAGGGTCAAGAGCTTGACCAGGAATTCACCAGGGAATTGGCTGAGGCCGCACGCTCCCGGTGCATGGTTCTCATGGGAGACTTCAACTACCTGGACATCTCATGGGAAGAGCGCTCAGCCAAATCTGAATGGTCACAAAGCTTCCTCACATGCGTGGATGAGCTGTATCTGATGCAAGAAGTCTATGGGCCAATGACAGGTAAAGTGCTGCTCAACCTGGTACTGGCAACCTAATCAGTGACCCAATGATCGAAGGGAAACTGGGTGACAGTGACCACAAGCTGATCACCTTTACCATCTGCTGTAAAGCTGGCAAGTCATTTAGTAATACAGAAATCCTCAACTTCAGGAAAGCTGACTTTGACAAGCTCAGGAGCCTTGTCAGTGAGGCCCTAAAGGACAACAATGCAAAGGGGAGGGGAGGGGAGTTCAGGATGAGTGGTTGCTCTTCAAGGGAGCAATCCTGGATGCACAAGTAATGTCTATTCCATCTTGGAGGAAAGGCAGCAAAAGGGCACAGCAGCCCCCTTGGCTCTGTAGGGAACTAGCAGACCTCCTGCGTCTAAAAAGAAAGACCTACAAAGGATGGAGGACTGGATCCACCTCCAAGGAGGAATACTCTGCACTGGTCCAGACCTGCAGGGAGTGAACCAGGAAAGCCAAGGCTGCGACTGAACTCCAACTGGCTACAAGTAACAAAGACAATAAAAAGTCCTTTTTTAGATATGTGGGGAGCTGGAACAAAAGCAAGGGCAAAATTGGACCCCTGCTAAATCAGATGGGACTACTGACGCCCAGGAAAAAGCCAACTTGCTAAATGGGTACTTTCCGTCAGTTTTTTACGAGTCCCATGGGACGCCCTGCCCATTACAGGATGGGAAGGCCTGGGTGAGGGAGATTCCTTACTCTCCGTCAATGTTGATTTCATGAAGGAACAACTTGAGATGCTGGATACCTCCAAGTCAGCCAGCTCTGACAGTTTACACCCCAGGATACTCAAGGAGCTGGCTAGCATCATAGCTCAGCCCTGCCATGGATCTTTGAGAGCTCCTGGTGCTCTGGTGAAGTGCCCAAAGATTGGAAGAAGGCCAATGTGGTGCTTATCCCAGGGAAGGTCTTAGAAAAGATTATCAAAGAGGCCATTATTAAAAGACTGGCTGATGGCAACACCCTGAGGGATGGCCAGCATGGGTTTGTTGTGGGTAGGTCTTGCTTGACCAATCTTATTTCCTTTTATGACTAGGTGACCTATCACCTGGACAAGGGAGAAGAGATTGATGTCATATATCTTGACTTCAAAAAAGCCTTTGATCTGGTATCCCATGATCACCTCTTAGGGAAACTGGACAACTGTGGCGTCAGCCTTACCATGCCCTGCTGGCTGGGAAATTGGCTCCGTGGTAGGACTCAGAGGGTGGTGGTTGACAGAAGTCAATTGTCATGGTGCCCTGTAACCAGTGGGGTCCCTCAAGGCTATGTCCTTGGGCCTATACTATTCAACATCTTCATTAATGATGTGGACATTGGTATCAAAAGCAGACTGACCAAGTTTGCCAATGTCGCCAAACTTTGGGGTATAGCGTCCACACCTGAGTACAGGAGGATGATTCAGGCTGACCTTGACAGGCTCAGGAAATGGGAGGATGAGAACCTGATGGTGTTTAACACTGAAAAATGCAAGGTTCTCCATCTTGGGAGGAAAAACCTGCAGCATGCTTAAAGGCTTAGCAATGCTACACTGGATAGCACTACAAACAAAAGGGACTTGGGGGTCATGATTGACCACAAGATGAACATGAGTCTTCAATGTGATGCTGCAGCTAGTAAAATGAGAAAACCTATGGCTTGCATCCACAAATGCTTCTCAAGCAAATCCCAGGACATCATTCTCCCATTGTACTCGGCCTTGGTGAGGCCACAGCTGGCGTACTGCATCCACTTTTGGGTTCCACAACTCAAAAAGGATATGGAGAAGCTTGAGAGAGTGCAGAGGAGAGCCACACACATGATCAGAGGGCAGGAAAACAGACCTTATGATGAGAGGCTGAGAGCCATGGGACTCTTCAGCCTGGAAAAGCGCAGGCTCAGGGGTGATCCGGTGGCTACCTATAAGTTTATCAGGGGTGCTCACCAGGATCTGGGGGAATGCCTGTTCACCAGAGCGCCCCAAGGGAGGACAAGATCGAACAGTCACAAGCTCCTCCGTGACCGTTTCAGGCAGGACATAAGGAAGAACTTCCTTAGTTCTTAGTTTGGAATAGACTGTCACAGGAGGTGGTTCAAGCACCCACTTTGAACCCCTTCAAGAGACATGTGGATGTTTATGTTGCTGGGATCCTATGACCCCTGCTAATTTCCTGCCTCTGGGGCAGGCAGCTGGACTTGATGATCTTCTGAGGTCCCTTCCAGCCCTAATGTCTATGAAATCTATGAATCGTATAATCTAGATTGTTATTACATGATCTGGACAAAGGGAGAAGAGATTGAAGTCATATATCTTGATTTAAATAAATTTTTCATGTGGTATCCCATGATCATCTCATAGAAAAACTGGTCAACTGCAGCCTCGGCTACATCATAGTCCTCTGGCTGGGGAATTGGCACCAAGGCCAGACCCAGAGACTGGTAGTTGATCGAAGTCAATCATCGTGGTGCGTCATGACCAGTGGGGTCCCCCAGGGCTCGATCCTCGGGCCTGCACTGTTTAACATCTTCATCAGCGACTTGGACGAGGGGGTGGAAAGCATGCTGTCCAAGTTTGCTGATTGTAACAGGAGGGACGTCAGGGTCACCGTGCTCTCCGCTGCCACCTCCTTCACCCTGCCAAGCGGCCATCTTGCACCCTCCAATTCTAGCCCGCCATGTCTTTGATTTTCTATATTTTATAGGGAGGCTACCTTCTGTCCTCTTGGCCACGGTTCTCCTGTCATGGGTGTCTCATGCACTCAAGCCTTATGGCCTATGCGTGGCTCCTGCCACCCCAATACCATGCCCCAAGCCTTGCAGATGTAATGGACGTTGTTCTGTCCCTCTCTCTATCTTCGCACCCTCTCTAGTGCTCGGGCTCTCCGCAGCCCCGTCTCTCACTCTCTTTCTCTCTCCGCACCCGCTCTCCGGGGCTCTCTCTCTCAGTACAGCCGCCCTTCTCTCCGGGGCTCGCTCTCTCTCTCTCTCGGCACACCGCCCTTTTCTCCAGGGCTCTCCCTCTCTCAGTACAGCCACCCTTCTCTCCAAGCTTTCTCTATAATGCTGCCTCATCTCAGGGCCTTCTCAATAACGCCGCCCTTCTCTTGGGCCTTCTCAGTGACACCCCCTTCTCCGGGGCTCACCACACCCACACAGGCTCCACAGTAACACTGCCTTTCTCAGGGGCTCACCACGCCCGCACAGACCTTCTCAGTTATGCCTCCCTGTCTCTTGGGCCTTCTCAGTTATGCCGCCTGTCTCTCAGGCCTTCTCACACGCTGCCCCCTTTCCAGGGCTCACCATGTCCACCCTGGGGTTTCTCAACTGCCCCTCTCTGGGGCTGGGGTGTGTACACCCCGAATGCTGCGCCCTCACTGGCACTGGGGTCCCCACTTTACTGTGAGTCCTCTATGAGGCCTCCTCCATCCCCTAATAGCCTCTCCCAAACCACCAATCTAACAAACAGTAACATAAAAACAAGTCCCTGGGCTACAACGCAAACATAAACCTTCAGCCAAACTACGCTCAGGCCTACCAAAGTTCTCTATCCCAGCACGGTGACCAACGCTGCTCTGGCATCCCGACTCGGCTTCTCTTTTCTTTCTGGCAGGGAGCTCCTTCTGCCTTTGTTGTGCCCCAGCTCAAGTCTGGGATCGTGCCCGGTATGCAAAGGCCAATAAAGATATCAGGGGTGAAAGTGCAAAGAAGGTTTATTGCTAGCAATAAAAGGTGCGAGCGGAATAATTTCACGTAACAAGCACACCAGATCACTATATCTAAGCATCTTTTATACAGGAGTTTTTGAGCCTTCATAAGCATGCTTGTTTGCTGATTGGTTATAAGTGAGTGACGCAAGAAGTTCTTTACTGAGCATGTCTCTATACCTGTGTTTTAGCCATGTATCTCATTTACATACATGTATGTTTCATTAGCATACTTTTTCCCCACCTAGGGGTGTGATTTTTAGTATTTTAATGAGCCCTTTTAACCCAGTTCCCTGTTTTTTCTTTTTGTTTTCAAGACCCCTTTATCTAAGACTGTCTCCTCCTTATCATTGCAGATGGGCATTCGTCACATAACATTCTCTTCTGCTTCGTCTTCGGGTAGTGCTTTCTAGGTCACTCCTTACACCTTGGCTGCTGGTAGGGAACTGCTGCCTGACCTCCTGCCTGTGGTTTATATAGGAGCCAGGCCCTGCCCCTTCTTGTCAGCTGGCTGGCCGGTGCAGATCATTAGCTCCATCTAGTTGCCTCAGCAACCGGCACATGAGGAGTCTTTCTGGCTCTCTCAGTAGCAGGCACCTTAGTGCCCTGCTACACTGATGACAGTAAGATGTGGGGCAAGGTGGACACACTTGAAGGGAGAGAGAGGCTGCAACTAGATTTAGACAGACTACAAAAGTGGGCAGATGAGAATAGGATGGGGAGGAATCCAAAGCATGCATAGAGGCTGGGGAGTTCCCCTCTTGAAAGCACAGAGGCAGAAAGGGATCTGGGGGTCGACACACAAATCTCCATCAGGGTGGGGGTACTGAACTGTCACCAGGTCCACAGCAGATAAGCTGTGGACCACAGCCAATAAGAAAGAGGCAGCCAACCAAGTCATTGTGGCACCTGACCTCCAAGGTCAAGAGTGCGAGATCAGGAATGGTGGAGGCCATGGCACCCAAGAAAGGGTCAGACTAACCAACATCTGATCACCTAACAGCAGTCTTGCAGAAATTCTACCTCTTATGAAAAATGAATTCTGCTTAGGAAAATCAAGCATCACTGAGGGGAAGCAGAATCTGCATATTTTGGGAAAACCCTCTGGTATTTCTTAGTAACATCTCTGTGTGGCAGCTGAAATTATGTCTGTGTTACAGGTGCTTGCTGAAGGCTCTATGAAGATTAAACTAAGTGTTTTTCTGTATTTGTTTAGATATTAAGCTATATGTTGTTGCTAAAAGCCTAATTAAAGATTAAGATGTAGTGAGGCCTTGTATAAAGTAAGGCCTAGTAAATTTAGCAAAGCCTTGA
>NW_005843874.1:8666-13225 GCF_000455745.1 Alligator sinensis | reverse complement strand
AATGCAAGGCTTGTACTGCTAATTGGTCAGTCTAAGGATAGTTGAAGTAAAAGGAATCTGAGTGGTTGTACGTTATCAGAACCATTCAGAAGCTTTAATTGAGCTGGAATAACTGGAAACCATTCAGAAGGAAGAGACAGCTCTGTAAAAGAATTAGTTAGCTGTTGCCTGGATCAGTGGGCCCGTGGACATCAAAGAGCCGAAGAACTGCATCCCATGGTCCTTTCCGGTACCCCTTTGGACAGTGTCGTTCGGGGACGCCTAACTTCACTGAACTTTGAGGAAAAGAAGCTTGCTGTGTATCAGGCATCAGAGGGGACTGCTGATAAGTTGCCGATGTGAATTGCTTTTGTCTGTCATTGTTTGTCTTTTTACTACGCGTAGTTGTGTTTTTGTTAAGTCAATAAACCTTTCTTACCTTTCTACCCCCGCCCATACTCTCAATCCTGAACCCTCCGCAGGCAGCTAGGACATCTCTGCAGCACTGTTAATGGAAGCATTGCTGCTCAGAATGGAGAATTTACTTCCATGTCTTTAAACTCAGCAGCAGCTGAATCTCTGAATCAGATTCGGCTGAATTGATTTGGGACAGTGATTCAAATTACTGAATTTAATCACTGTCCCCCAAATGGGCCAAATCCGATGTGAGTACTAGCCCCTTCACACAGGCCTATTTGCTTCCTATACTGTCTTTGACTGCCAGTTTGGTTGTTTTTTTTCACATAATGAAAAAAGGTTGGATTTTCTTCTAAGGAGCTCAGAACCTTACAAACATGGCAGCCCATCCAGATAGCATTGTTTTGGATTTGGGTACATAAGTTGATTGGACCC
This sequence comes from Alligator sinensis, assembly GCF_000455745.1. Classification (NCBI taxonomy): domain Eukaryota; kingdom Metazoa; phylum Chordata; order Crocodylia; family Alligatoridae; genus Alligator; species Alligator sinensis. The sequence continues at coordinate 12,394 of NW_005843874.1, read as the reverse complement.
CACTGAGAATTGCAGACATATCTTCTTCAAAAAATACTCTACAATTCTGCTGTGGAATTCTGTGCACGTCCTTCACCTGCTGAATTCTAGAATAAAGCTTGTCAATGAAAGTCTTCCCTTTGCTGACTGGGAAAATAAATTGAACCAAACACCACAACTCACTCTATCTGTTTCATGTCCTTGGCACTTTCTCTGCCTGGCTCTTATTCATGTTGGATTAATGTTGGCAGAAATCTTTGGTAGTCTTTTTCTATACGTTGTATAATGCTTGGGAAGATATGGAGCTTTAGCTCTTTTAAGCTGTTGTAGCATGTATTGATATCATTGTTAAGTTGATTTATTTGTGGGGTAGGTTATGTGAAGGAGATGATTTCTAAGTTTTTTCTGAAGTTCTCCTCCATAGTTGTGAAGCATATTTGGAGTTGTGTGTGGTAGTCAGAGAGAGGACATTGGAGAGAACACCTGGGACATAACCATAATCAAGAACTCCCACAAGACTTTTTCCTATTGTCTGACCGCGTCAGAAGCAAAACTGGCCAAGGATTTAGAAAGAGTCCATGAGACGTAGATGCCACATTCCTTGTCTTTTCTGTATGGTTCATGTTCTCTAATGTCTTAGGGCACTGCTATACGTGACAAAAATTGCCCTTTTTCTGGTTTGTCACGCATTACAGGGTGGGGTTTTTTTGCTGTTTAAATGCCTTTTTTGCAATTCAAAATTAAACCACATCCTGATGTATTTTTGGCTTGCATCCACACAAGTTAATATGATGCGTCCATGGATCTGTCACATGTACATGGGTAATTCACTGCATGAGGTGTAGTGAACCCTTTGTCCACCAGATGCCACTGCAATTTTTGTGTAGCGAGCCCCTTTGTCCACCAGACGTCTCTTCAGTTTGCAGTTAGGAGAGAAAAAGGTGTGCAATGTCTATTTTCAGACACCAGGTGTAGCAGCTCAGCCAACCTGACATGAATCAATCTTCTGCTCACCTGCATGGACACCTTCGCCCCCTCCACGCCCCCACACCCCCGCTCCTCAACATGGCCCTGAACAGGGTGACAAGGGTGCCCTTACTGACAATGGCACTGCCACCCCATAATCTGTCCCCAGTCCCATCAAGAAATGAAGACCCTGTTGGCTGCCTAAAAGGGGTGCCCTAGAGCAAATGGTGCCTACCCATTTACAGAACTGCAGCCCATAGCCTCCACACTTCTTTTTTTTCCCTTGTGCTGCCACATCGGTCATGCATGAGCCCACACAACAGTCAGACCCATGGATGTTCCTGAAACAACAGCAAGCAGCATTTCCAAGTATGCACAGTCATGCACTCCACCCCAACCCTGCCCCTTCTGCCCCACATGGCCCTGGCATGGGTGTCCCTCTGGGCTGTGCTGCCTCTGGCTCCCCAAGGGGTGCCCTTACTGACAACAGCCCTGTCACCCCATAATCTGCCCCTGGTTCCATCAAGGGATGAAGAACCACTTGGCCACCTAAAGGGGGTGCCTTGGAGTACTTTCATTTGCTTTTCAGAGCAAATGGCACCCACCTGCTCACAGGATTCCCCAGGTACAAGTGGATTAAGTCAAACGACTCCCTAGGTCCAAAGTGAGAGGCCTCCCACCTGTCACTGACACTATCTCTGTCACACCCCACCCACAGCCCCCGCTATCCCTGACAGTGCCCCTCACTGGTGACCTGCCAGCACGGTCAGTCCTGGATGGGGATTTACCAAGTTTCCTAGTTTTATAAGTTTTGCAAACCTCTGTATGGGTGCCTCTGTCAACTGCTGTTGGTTTTGCAGTGCTGAGAACAAAGCCAGGGAGCCTGGCTTGATTATCTGCTAATGGCTCACATTGAAAAAAAAGAAAATAGCAACACTTGTTTACATAATTAACCATAACTGAAACAGTAAAACATAACTACAGATGGAAGGGAGGGAAAGGGGGAGGTGCATGTTACCCACCATGGATGAGAGTGGCCAGCATGTCTTCCAAGTCCATGTTGCCTCTGTCAACCCCAGGCGGATCATGACAAGCAAGGGAACCCCGGGTCCAGGCGCTGTGTGCCTGTGCGTGAATCTGACACTGGTGCAGAATGAATGACCACTTCTCTGCTTTAAGGTGGCTCTGTTAGACCCCGACTCCATACGGCACCCAATGACTAGAGAAACGATAGCCCATTTGCCGGGTGCCATTTGCTCATGGATCCTGGTACTCATTAGCCAGAGCAGACAGGAAGCAAACACCAGCACACATTGCTTGCAACAGCTTTATTCAGAATGGAGACAGCTTCAGACAAGGGTCCCAAAAAACAACAAACTGGGGACCTGCCCTGAACAACAGTTCTGTCCAACATTTATACACCTTGGTTCATACATATGAACATTTATTATCCTTCCTCCAGTTCCACCTATTTTTCCTCCCATCTCAAGCTCCACCTGTTTACTATTTGCTTCCTTAGTAGAGTATTGCCTAAGCATTTCATTAATTTATATGCCTCTCTGCTAAGAACACATGCATGAATCTTTGACCCCTGTCTTCTTTTGGTCACTTTGCAGTTTCTTGCTGGTTCTAGATGGTTTTCTTGCTGACTTCCCCATCTCCAAGGCTGTAGCTCTGCTTTTGTCTCCTGACACTAGTTGCTTAACACATCATGCACTTAGCATCCTATCCTTTTGTTAAGAATCCGCTTACTTAAGCATTAGCTAAGTTAGTTGCTTTTAATATATCAGCTAGCCTTGTGACTAACAGTTTTTGCTGATGTTACCTTTCAATATACCATCCAGCCTTGTGACCAGCAGCTTTTTGCTGAGACACAGGAAAAAGCCTTCATTCAGCTTAACACCTGAATTCCATATTGTTACCCCGACATCCAAGATCCGTATCGTTACACTAACAGGCTCTTGAGTGCAGTTTCACTTGTTGTTTAAACTAGCATGGTGTTGTCCAGTTCCACAAATGCAGGATCTAGCATGCAGCCATTAAAACAACTTTGTGCCACGTGCACCCCACACCCCCAACCTTTAGTTTGGCCTCGGACTACATAAGCCAGATGTGAGGCTTGTATCTGGGACAATGAAAGGGAAGGGACAGGTGTGGTCCCAGTCAGTTAAGGGTTGGTGGGGCAGCCCCCCACCCCAACAGTGTCTGGGTCACTGAGGCTGGCAAAGGCTCTTTTCCTCAGTGCGCCGCCACTGGCCCCACTCCCCTGGGGCCAAGCCATTCAGAGCACACCCTTCATTGGCACCAGCTGAAATTGCAAAAGTTACAGAAAATATGTTAGCAGAGCATAGCTCCTCAGATTTTGCATGAAAGCAGATGCCTTGTGGAACCACTGCTGCCCTCTACTCTCCATTAAAACATCCCTTTTTGCCATGCTGTGGCTGAATTTTTTTCATTGTTGACTTCAAGATGAACATGGGCCGACAGTGCAAGGTCACGGTCGGCAGGGCCAACCCGACATTATCGTGCATCCACAGGTGCATCTCAAGCAGATCCAAGGAGGTGATCCTCCCCCTCTACGTGACACTGGTCAGGCCACAGCTGGAGTACTGTGTCCAGTTCTGGGCACCCCACTTCAAGAGGGATGTGGACAACATTGAGAGGGTCCAGAGGAGGGCCACCCGCATGATCCGGGGACAGCAGGGCAGACCCTACAACGAGAAGCTACGGGACCTGAACCTGTTTAGCCTTCACAAGAGAAGGCTGAGGGGGGACCTTGTGAC
>NW_005843874.1:5400-8409 GCF_000455745.1 Alligator sinensis | reverse complement strand
CGGACTTGAAGATCTACAAGGTCCTTTCCGACCCGACTTCTATGATTCTATGAATTTTCCCACTGAAACCCATGTATTCACTCAGCCATTTCACAGATAATACAAGCGGTGTTCTGTGAGCCAGCAGGAGTGTTAAGCATGTCCATCTGGTTTATCAATATCAGGTCAGTTCTTTCCTCACTGGGTATGACAGCACTAAATGAAGATTGAATTAGGATTAGGATTAGGATGGCACAGCCGCACCACCCTGGCCCCTTGTTCCCGCCAACACAACACATGCATGGGTATAACAAGGATCACAACTTTATTTGTCATCCCATTTCTTTTCTCATTCCTGTTACAGGTCTGCTCAGCCTAAACCCAGACCACCCAGACCATGGCGTCCTGAGCTGTGTTAGAATTTAATTGCAAATAGCAAGGCAGTTATAATGCTAATGGATTCTGTTCAATAGACCAACCCCCTAGTGAACCTTGGTGGTGCTGTGTGCTAAACAGCCACCCTGCTGTGTGCTGCAAAACAACATGGCTTTGATGAATCCTAACAGAGCGTGGCCATTGCCATCATGAAATTGGCCACCCCTACCAGCCTCCCTACATCAGAAACCAGTTTGGCATAGATCTCTGTGTGGTGAGGCTGGCGGCTCACAAGGTATGCCAACTTTTGCAGGATGTTGCAATGTACAACTTTATTTGCCTCCATAACCCCTTGCAAGTTATTGAAGGCTTCAAGGCCATGGGATTCCCTAATTGCATAGCCATATTGGACAGCACACACATCCCTGCGTTATTTCCATTGCAGGTGAGCCAGTCATTCACAAACAGATTTGCCTTGGTGATCCTGAAAGTCATGGTAGATCACTGGGGCCATTTCATTAACATTTATACAGGCTGGGCAGACAGTGCACATGATGCACGTGTGTTTAGAAACTCGTTGCTGCCAGCTTTGATGGAGAAAGGACAATATGTGGCTGCAGTCCCCGATAAAGTGATCCATGTTGTTGCGGTTCCCCTACTTATCACAGTAAACATTACCTTCTCCAGCCCTGGCTCATGAAGCCATATGGAGGACATGTTACTAACCCAGAGCAGATGACATTCAGCTATCATCTAAGAAAATGCAGTACGGCTGTTGAATGCACCTTTGGTAACCTCAAAGCATGGTGGAGGGCACTGAACTACAGGCTTGAGTTGGAGCCAGAAAACATAACAGCTTTCATACTGGCAGCATGCACGCTCCACAATATCTGCAAGACCAGAGGAGAGGTTTTTAGTGAGGCTTGCGCAAAGGAATCACAGAAGGCAGTGGGCAGACAGAGACATGGCAGGGTAGCGCAGGGCAGCCCCCACCATCAGCGTGGAGATGCTGGTCAGCCAGCCTTTGGGCAGAATTGCCTGGCCACACATATTATGGCTGCTGAAAATAAAGTCAGTTCTCTCTAGGCCAGTGGATCTGTTCCTGATACCTACCACTGAGTGTGTCTATGAATAAAAATATTTTTTTTGTTGCAATACAAAACTTATTTCTGTCTCATAAGTACATTGTTTGTAGTGGTGGGTAGGAGGCTACAGTGGTGGTGGCGGAGGGGGTGTAGGGTCAGGTGTGGGGCTCCCTATCGGCAGCTGCAGCTTCCCATGGTTACTTAAACTATGAACTGCTTGGGCTGCAGCAGGGCATGGTGGGAGGGGAAGGAGACACTTCCCAGGGAGGAAAAAGGGAGCAGCATTGTCAGGCTTCCAGGTGCAGTGCTGGAGCCACAACTCAGGGCATTGGGGAGGTGCCCACACAGATTGTTGCCTGATACCTGGTCCTGTCCAACACCCCTAGCCTCCCAGGACTTGGGGAGTCCTGTAGACAGGCTGGCACCATGTGCTCTGAAGAGTTAATGGACTCCCAGGTGCCTACGTTAGCTGGCAAAGCACTTATTAATTCCTTGCAGGAATCAGGGGTGGATTATGGGGTGATGGTTCCATTGTCAATAAGGGCATCCCTTGGGGGGCCAGGGTGGGGCAGTGCAGGCCAGGGGGGCACTCATGCCAGGGCCTTGAGTGGTGGAGGGCATTTGACCATGCAGTCATCCACAGCTTGGCAGGACTACCTTCTCCCATTCCAGGAACACCCACGGGTCTGACTGTGTGTGGGCTCATGCACTCATGACCAGTGTGGCAGCACAAGGTGGGGAAAGAATATGATACCTAGAGGCTGCAGGATGAAGTCCTGTAAAAGGGCGGGCCCCATGTTCTGTGAAGGGTTAATGAAAGTGCTCCAGGGCACTTACGTTAGCCTGCAAAGTGCTTATTAATGCCTTGCAGGAACCAGGGGTGGATTAAGGGGTGATGGTGCCGTTGTCAATAAGGGCACCACTGGGGGAGCCATGGAGGGGAAGCACAGCCCAGAGGGGCACCCATGGCTGGGTCACGTGTGCAGGGGGTGTATGACTGTGCAGGCATCTGCAGCTTGGTGGGGCTGCCTCCTCCTGGTCCGGGAATACCCATGAGTCTTACTGTACTTTGAGCTCATGCAATCATGTCTGCCATGGTATGAGTGGTTATGGGTCCTAAAATTTTCCTTCCTGTTCAAAAAGATGTCCTTAGCAAAAACTGAGGCAGTGAACCCTGCCTTTGTTGAATGTGAGTCTTACTGTACTTTGAGCTCATGCAATCATGTCTGCCATGGTATGAGTGGTTATGGGTCCTAAAATTTTCCTTCCTGTTCAAAAAGATGTCGTTAGCAGAAACTGAGGCCCCTGTTGAATGTGTTCTACTCTGAGACTTTAACATACCATCTTATTGGAGTTTAATGGATCCTCAATGTTGCATTGCTATCTGTTAAGCGGTCAGGCTTTTGCAAGAACCATGGACTCTATTCAATGTTCTGCTCCGAACAATTAACATGCCAGTTGTAGTTTAATCACCCCCCGAAGTTCTGCTCCCCAAAGTTCAATGGACTAGCAACAGGTTTTGGTGGCACAAGCCTGAGACATGCAGCCACTCGCCCCAGCCCTGCACCAA
>NW_005843874.1:0-5254 GCF_000455745.1 Alligator sinensis | reverse complement strand
TCCCCCCCCATCATGGTGGTGATGCTCCCCCCCCCCCATAGTGGTTGTCATAATGAGATACACTATGGGGATGCTTCCCCAACTGCCCCCCCCATGCCCCTTAACTCCACCCATTCCCAGCATCCACCCTGTCACCCACAACATGTGCAAGAAGAGGCAGAAGTGCAGCAGGTGGCAGGTTTGCCATTGAGGGGGGATGCCTTGTCACATGTTAACATGTTAGCATTTCAGGGTAACTTGCATCTCTCACAATTGTCCTCCAGACATGCCTAAGACAGCTGATGCAGCAAGCTGGACCCCTCCACTGAGATATGCAGCTGCAAGAAGAATGAATAGGTATGACCAGACAATGCTTGGAGAAATCTCCCATGGGAGATTTTGTAGCCTGTAGGGGGAGGTGAACAAGGTGAGTTTGGGAGTAAGGGGCAAACCCCCATTGTCTTCTAACTCTGCAGGACAAGATTTCATAGAGTTTCATAGACATAAGGGCTGGAAGGGACCTCGGAAGATCATCGAGTCCAGCCCCCCGCCCCAGGGGTAGGAAGTCATCTGGGGTCATAGGATCCCAGCAAGATAAGCATCCAATATTCTCTTGAAGGTGTTCAATGTAGGTGCTTGAACCCCCTCCTGTGGCAGGCTGTTCCAGACCTTGGGAGCTCGGACAGTAAAGAAATTCTTCCTTATGTCCAGCCTGAAACAGTTTTGCAGTAGTTTATAACCATTTGACCTTGTCATCCCTTGGGGCGCTCTGGTGAACAAATGTTCCCCCAGTTCCTGATCGACACCCCTGATAAACTTGTAGGTGGCCACCAGATCGCCCCTGAGCCTGTGCTTCTCCAGGCTAAAGAGCCCCAGGGCTCTCAGCCTGTCATCGTAGGGTCTGCTTCCCTGACCTCTGATCATGCGCGTGGCTCTTCTCTGCACTCTCTCAAGCTTCTCCACATCCTTTTTAAATTGCGGAGCTGAAAGCTGGATGCAGTACTCCAGCTGCAGCGTCACCAAAGTACAAGGGAAGAATTGCGTCCGAGATTTCCTTGAGAAGCATATATGGATGCAAGCCAGCGTTTTGTTCACTTTAATGGCTGCAGCATCACATTGAAGGGCATCTTTCTCATTCGGGGGTCCCTGTCCCGTGATGGGCAGATGCGACGCACACAAAATCACACCCTTGGGTTGTGACAGACATAAGGGCTGGAAGGGACCTCAGAAGATCACCAAGTCCAGCCCCTCGCCCCAGGGGCAGGAAGTCATCTGGGGTCATAGGATCCCAGCAAGATAAGCATCCAATTTTCTCTTCAAGGCATTCAAAGTAGGTGCATGAACCACCTCTGATGGCAGGCTATTCCAGACCTTGGGGGCTCGGACAGTAAAGAAATTCTTCCTTATGTCGAGCCTGAAACGGTTTTGCAGTAGTTTATAATTGTTCACCCTTGTCATCCCTTGGGGCGCTCTGGTGAACAAACGTTCCCCCAGATCCTGATCGACACCCCTGATAAACGTATAGGTGGCCATCAGATCACCCCTGAGCCTGTGCTTCTCCAGGCTAAAGAGTCCCATAGTTCTCAGCGTGTCATTGTAAGGTCCGTTTTCCTAACCTCTGATCATGTGTGTGGCTCTTCTCTTTGCTGCACTCTTTCAAGCTTCTCCACATCCTTTTTAAATTGTGGAGCCCAAAACTGGACGCAGTACTCCAGCTGCGGCCTCACCAAGGCCGAGTACAAGGGAAGAATGACATCCTGGGTTTTTCTGGAGAAGCATCTATAGATGCAAGCCAGCGTTTTGCTCGCTTTACTGGTTGCAGCATCAGATTGAAGGCTCTTGTTCATCTTGTGGTCAATCATGACCCCCAAGTCCCTTTTGCCTGTAGTGCTAGACCACGTAGCACTGCTGAGCCTATAAGGATGCTGCAGGTTTTTCCTCCCAAGGTGGAGAACCTTGCATTTTTCGGTGTTAAACACCATCAGGTTCTCATCCGCTCATTCACAGAGCCTGTAAAGGTCAGCCTGGATCACCCTCCTGTACTCAGGTGTGGACACTTTACCCCAAAGTTTGGTATCTTTGGTGAACTTGGCTAGTCCACTTTTGACTCCAATGTCTGCATCATTAATGAAGAGGTTGAGCAAAATAGGTCCAAGGACAGAGCCTTGGGGGACCCCACGGGTCACAGCGTACCATGACAATTATTTTCTGTCAACCACCACCCTCTGGGTCTGACCACGAAGCCAATTCCCCAGCCAGCAGATCGTGCTGGACCCAAGGCCACAATTGGCCAGTTTTGCCAAGAGGTGATCATGGGATACCGGATCGAAGGCTCTTTTAAAGTCAAGATATACAACCTCAATCTCTTCTCCCTTGTCCAGGTGATAGGTCACTTGGTCGTAAAAGGAAATAAGATTGGTCAAGCAAGACCTACCTGCATCAAACCCATGCTGGCTATCCCTCAGGCTGTTGCCATCAGCCAGCCCATTAAGAATGGCCTCTTTAATAATCTTTTCTAAGACATTCCCTAGGATAGAAGTCAGGCTGATGGGCCTGAAGATTGCCTGATACACTTTCCTCCCTTTCTTGAAGATAGGCACCACATTGGCCTTCTTCCAGTCTTCGGGAACTTCACCAGAGCACCAGGAGTTCTCGAAGATCCATGCCAGGGACTGGGCTATGATGCTCGGCAGCTCCTTGAGTACCCTGGGGGGCAGACAGTCAGGGCTGGCTTACTTGAAGGTGTCCAGCCTCTCAAGGTGTTCCTTTACTAGGTCAGCATTGATGGAGGGCAGGGCATCTTCCTCATTTGGGCCTCCCTGTCCCGTGATGGGCAGATGTGTCCCGTGGGACTGATGAAACACAGACACAAAGTACCCATTTAGTAGTTTGGCTTTTTCCTGGGCATCAGTCGTCAGTTGTCCCATCTGGTTTAGCAGGGGTCCAATGTTGTCCTTGCTTTTCCTCCAGCTCCCCACATATCTGAAAAAGAACTTTTTATTATAGTTGATCCTAGTAGCCAGTTGTAGTTCTGTTGTAGCCTTGGCTTTCCTGGTTTCATCCCTGCAGGTCCAGACCAGTGCAGAGTATTCCTCCTTGGAGGTGGATCCCATCGTCCATCCTTTGTAGGCCTTTCTTTTTAGACGCAGGAGGTCCACTAGTTCCTTGCTGATCGAAGGGGGCTGCTGTGCCCTTTTGCTGCCTTTCCTCTGAGATGGAATAGAATTAGGTTGTGCATCTAAGATTGCTCCTGAACTCCCCTCCCCCTGGGGTTGTGGTCCCTTAGGGCCTTACTGACAAGCCTCCTGAGCTTGTCAAAGTCAGCTTTCTTGAAGTTGAGGACTTCTGTATCGCTGACTGACTTGCTAGCTTAACACCGGATGATGAAGGTGATCAGCTTGTGGTTGCTGTCACCCAGCTTCCCTTCGATCATTAGGTCACTGATTAGGTCATCCCCAGTTGCCAGTACCAGGTTGAGCAGAACTTTTCCTCTCGTTGGCCCGTAGACTTCTTGTGTCAGATAGAGGTCACCCACGCACAAGAGGAAGCTTTGTGACCGCTCGGATTTGGCCGAGCGCTCCTCCCACAAGATGTCCAGGTAGTTGAAGTCTCCCATAACAACCATGGACAGGGACCATGTGCCCTCAGCCAGTTCCCTGGTGAACTCCTTGTCAAACTCTTTACTTTGGGTCGGAGGTCTGCAGTAGACTCCCACCTTTGTGTCCCCTGTGCCGTGTTCCCCATGGATTTTAACCAAGAGGGTCATCCACCTTGTTCACCAATATCAGCTTGCAGGGATGTGTAGCTCTCCTTAACATAGAGAGCTATGCCCCAGACCCTTTTGTCCCCTTGATCTCTCCTACACAGGGTATAGCCGTCTATACCCATGGTCCAGTCATGGGAGGAATCCCACCAGACAAGAGAAATTTCCTGAGCTCTTGATTGATCTTAGGTCTTCTTCCAGTTGAAATACTTATTTCAATTCAGTTGTGTGTAGTTGTGGGATAGGGGAGTGGGTTAAAATTGTGCTTTTTTGTTATGTGCTCGGTTGGTTTGTTTATTTTTGGTTATTTATTTATAAGTGAAGTGAAGTTTTATTTTTGTAAGTTTTTGGCTTTACAATCAAGGTACATTTGTGTGACTTTGGTTTGGGGGATGCTTTTGGCCATGAGTCATAATGACTGGATACCCTTGGGGCTTGTCCACTTAGTCCTCCGCTCAGTGCCTGGTGGCAATGCGAGAACTGAAGTGTCTGCAGGTTGATGTAGAGCCTCTCCCCCTGCCTCAACCCAGATGTGCCCCAAAGTGATGCACATGAACCACAGTGTCTGGCACCAACACTTGCAACCTTTGAGGAGCCTGTCTGCTGTGACAACTTTTACCTGCAACTACAGGGTCTAGGGAGGAGAAGCGGGGAAATTACCTTGGCCAGGTCACCCCAAGAACCTTTCAGCCAGCTGCAGCCTAAACCCCCCCCCCCGCCCCCAGAGCCCCAGTTGTTCTCTGGTTGCTTTTATGTGGCAGTGACTAGTGGAGTTCTGAGAACCCCACTATGAAACTGAAGTGCTGCTGCTTTATGAATAGCATGTACAGGACACGCAGCCCTGCATGACACCCATACCTTCCCCCCCAACGTTGCCCAGGGAGCAAGGCAGCTGGCTGAAGGAGCCTGCTGAAGACAGAATATGGGCAATTAGCAGCAAATCAACAGCAGCTGGCAGAGGGACCCACTGGAGCAGGGGCAGGGGGACTGATAGAACTGCTAAAAACTGTCTGTCAGCTGAGGGGGCAGGGTGCCTGCACACTGCGGCGGGAAAAGAATATGATGCTTCGCACTTTGGACTTTGGGAGTCTTTTGGACCTAGCCTGTTTGGACCTGGAGAGTCCTGTGAGGGCATGGGAGCCATTTGCTCTGAACTGTAAATTAAAGCACTCCAGGACACCCCCTTTAGGCAGCCAAGTGGTTCTTCATGCCTTGATGGAACCAGGGGTGGATTATAGGGTGACGGTGCCATTGTCAGTAAGGATGACTCTTGGGGAGCCAGGGGTAGCAAGGAGCAGGGGGGCCCTGAACGAAGGGATGGATGACCACGCAGTCTTGGCAATGCTGCCCGATCCCAATCTAGCAGCACCCATGGGTCTGGCTATGGTGTGAGCCTCAACACTTATAAGCAGCATGGCAACACAAGGGGGAAAAAATTATGTCATCTCGACTGGAGGCTAGGGGCTGCAGTCCTGTAACCAGGTGGGCACCGTTTGCTCTAAAGGGCAAATG